>NC_049986.1:16516910-16633727 GCF_000003815.2 Branchiostoma floridae | reverse complement strand
ACTCGTGTAATGCGCAGGGATGTCGCACAGGGAGCCAAATGCCATTGCGGGGACCTCTGTGACAGCTTCATAGTGTATGACTGATGTAGGGAAAGCAACGTTCGTAATCTCTAGATGGGACTTGCTTCTAGCGCGTCCTACATCGGAAAAAAGGCGCCTTAACAGGAGCAAACAGGCAAGAAAACCAACATAGACATGGTTGATGTATAATAATATCTACACAACACTGCTGCCGCAAAGGTGTGTTCAAGTTCAACTCGTCATATACTATAGCTGACTGCCCACCAACGGTGACACTCGACATGTTGCATGGCACAAATACCCACCACACACTGCGTGTGTACATTACACTCCATACATGTTGCATCATGAAGTTCCGTAAAACGCAGAGGCAAAAGTGACCGGCATTTAGTCCCCTCACGTAAGTGCCTTATGTTTGCAAACTGTAAACTTTTTTGTCTCTAAACACCCACGGCCACACCATCTTCATGACTTTCCTGTGTGCGTCTTGGAGTTAACGTGAGATTGCCTTGCGCTTGTTTCATTTTTTTTTTCAAAATTATCTCAGTCAGTAGATTGTGGACAGGGATTCATAATGACGTAAGTAGTCCTGGGAGATGTAAACCTAAATGATTTTGTTGTTGATAGTAAACGCCGTGGTTATCTGACTAGCCAGATGGTATCATGGGAATCATCGACAGCTTTAGCGTGAAATTGTTGACAATATGTGCCGTACTGCCATTATGTATTACATCGGGGTAAACACTGATAAATCATACTTTAAGCCTATTAAGCATTGGATTGAGGCTAATTAGACAAAAATGTAATACACAGAATAATGAACCAGCTGTTTTCCTGTCTTTACTATAGAATGATGGATGAATAATTATTATGCATACATAATCACTCAATGGGTGTTATTCATCGCTAACAACTGAGACAACTAGTATAAGAAAGCTATTTCACTCCACGCTCTCTACCTCTAAAGATCTCCCCGGCTCGCCTTGGGTAGAATATTCTGTGCAATTTAGTCGTGATTTCTATAATGAAGGCTTGTCCTCTTTATTGCACAACCTTCCAGATCTACGTCTCTGAGGACACGTATCGACGGAGCTGTAACTTTGTATGACCGATGGTGACCTTTAACACAAAAGCAAGTTTCATTATGGCGTACTTCCATGCGTTATCTGCGTTTGTTCGACGCCATTCATCACATGCCAGGTGTCCTATTAATATGGCTCCATGCAATTATGAAATTGAAATTATTCCATCCGAAGAAGGTCTAGGCTCTATTTGGGAGTCTTACCGTACAATGCACGGTAAGATCACCCAAATGAGTTTCAAGGCGAACCGCCTTGCGTTTACTAAAACATTATAGCTGTGTCGCAATTTCGGTTTTTAGGTGACTTGACGGTTGTGGCTTTACCTGCCATATAGGATTGAAAGATGCATTGGTAATATATCATTTGTATGACATTATTTGATGAAAAAGGATGCCTTAAGGTCATTTAGAAAAGAAAGGTGAATTGATTGAGTATCAATGGCATGTTACTGATGGATGAACGATATAGAAGTGTTGGTACATAAATGTAAATCTCAAATCGTACCTGTAATATGCCTTATGTTTGAATGGCATCAAGCGTAAGATATGGACCAGCTTCTAAGAAAGATTAATATACGAGCCACAACTTTGTAGATGTATCGATTCCTTGATTCCCTATTTCTCTTTCTATGACGTACAACTATCTATAATGCTGACTTGCTTGTCGTAGAACTGTGTGCGTGCAAGTTCATAATGTCCGACACAATAGCAGTTCTGGAAGACTTTTTTTATGTGGGCTGAGCAGATCTTGATTAATGCTTGGCTCTGTTGAATTCCTTGTTGTGTGACATAATGACGGCATACCCTGACGTCGTAAAATGAATAAATGCATGTCCTGTGTTTTTGGTAGACATGCCGTACGTACACGCAATCACCGTCGTCTCCAGAGCAGAGCAGAGGCATCTATCTCTCTGCACCATCTGCGGCACCAGAGGGAGGAATTTATGACATCCACGACGCGATTCTAGTTCACAGAACAAAGTTCAACTCGAGTGCACGCATTAGTTGTACCTCCTAGCTGAGAAACAGTCCCAATTACAGAAAAACGAGGGATGTGATTTGTGATCAAAGATCTTGGTATTTGTCTTCAGCATGCCCCAAGGAACGTCGACGCTTCTACTGTGGTCAGGATTTAAGACTACTGTCGCTTGGGACGCCTACAGAAGATGAGACTGGCAGTAAAGACTGCCCGGGGAGCTTAAACATTACATAATGCAAAAACTATGGGTGAATTTATAAGCGATGGTTGTACTGGGTTTGACATTTACAAAGGATATTGAATAGGAATCATTCTGTATTGATTTTAAAAAATGTAAGCTTAAGCTTCACCTGACTAGTTTTCCTTCATCCTTAAATGTCATTGCTATCATAAGTAATTTAAAATCGTCTTTTGTTCACTCATGATCTTAAAATACGATGATTACGTATGCAAGATTTAGAACAAAACTATTTCTATGACGTTGTTCGCCTACCGCATCTCTTGCCCCTCGGGGATATAGGCGCTGTTTAGTAGACATCAGTTGCAAGCACGAGACACGGACACCTGTTATCTGTGCAGTCCCTCCGTTAGAAACCCTCCGGCCTGATGGTGGTGAGAATATTAAAGTGGGACCCAGTGGGGTGAATAAAGGGAGCTACGTGAGAGAAACCACTGCAGCCATAACCAAAAACTCAAGTACTCTTATTTGATAGGAGCAAAAAAAAATACTTCATGAATTGATATTTGGCCCTTATTCACCTTATACACATGAGTCGTACGTAAGTTAAGAATTCACGTTTTGCAAAGTACAGCGCCGCAGCAATGTTAAAAAAATGTTCTTAAAGTAAAACATCGCTACCAAAATACATATATTCCATTACGAGGAAAAGTACGCCATGCATATAGAATATTTGAAGCATTACCCGGTCAACAACCAGCTATGCCAGGCGTATAAGATGGTTGGAGTGTTATACATGAAGACGTACTCTGCCCAATACGTACCTATTTAAAAGTCAATATGTATGGTTGCCTTAGTTTCCCAGGGACACTGACCAACAACGCAATGGTTAGCCCTTAATGATAGCTAACAGCTAGTTGAGCAATCTTGGCTGTATGCACAGCTAAACGAAGAAATAAATAAATATCCACCAGGCTACGATATTTGCGACACCCCTTTTCAGGCTGCGATAGAGCTGCAACTGCTTGGCGACCATTGGTAAATCGTATTTTATACATTGAGAAGTTGTTTTTATGTTTTGTGTTTTGTCTTGTCTTTCGATAGTTTACTATCTCGCATTATGTTAGAAAATATGAAACCAAAGGTCAAACAAATCCATTTTTGGTCTCTGTAAGGTTGCTCAGCGATCGTGGTCTAGTACGACGGCCTAATTAAGATACTGTACATAAATTATGCCTCAGTTTGCTCAATACTAATCAATGTGTTGCTATTTCTAAGAACATTTTGTCCGTAGTTCTAATACTATGACTATTTTGCCCAGGAAATCCGCATTCTCCAAACGTATGGGGTCACCGGTCGCCGTCTCCTCAATCAGACTTCGTTCCAGTTCGAAGTCATGTTATGAACGCTTTTGGTGCCCTTTATTCGCCCTAAGGCATGCAGGCATACCTACAATACGTTTGGGCGTCAGCTAGCTTCAATAACCTGCGCATATATCTCATGTCTCAAACCAAGGAGTCACAGCATCCAAGTTAAATTTAGAACGACGAAAACCGATTCTCAACATCACATTGTGGTTAGTATCTCTACGGTGTAACAAGAGCTTATTAATGACACTAGCAGACTCAAATATTTTCATATGCATAGGCTGCAAGCGATCTTGTTCCCGGCGATTCTTAAAATTGCCCAGCCGATGCTCCAATGCAAGAGTTTGTGTCCAACTCACCCCTTCGCGCGTTCCGTCAGACCTCCTAAATCAGCCATCATCCCGCCCGTTACGATGCCTTGTGGACCAGTCTGGTTGAATAACTGTACACTAAGCTTTACCTTATGCCCCCCATCGGTTACACCAGCTGCACTACGTATCAATTAAGCTGAGCAGGCTTACCTGGGATTATTCCACACAGACTGGCATGTGACGCCTCCAACTGCTCCCCCACGTATCTCTGTTCCACACGGCGCACTGACGCTGTGAAGTCGCTATCCTTTAATTTGTATATAATGTTTATGATATGATCTCAGTACCCATACACCTGCCAGGGACTGCCGCGCGGCGATGTCATTATGCAAGAATCTTGCAGGCGATAAATATGCCTAATATAATTCCCCGTGCAAATTTCCTGCGGCTGGCATGACCTTTTCTTTCTCAACGCGTCGCAAGAGACATTTAGAATCCGCGGCGAAGTGAAACAGAAGTTTATGTTTAAAAGGGTAGGTCGCCCCAGTGCTGAGAGTCACTTGCCGCAGTGGAAAATTGGGTATTCCATACAACATTCATCACTCAGGGTTGCACCAGGGCATCGTTTCCGCTGCAATCACGTCATCATTTCATTTAACCAGACCTTGTTCATCTGGCGGAGATTGATGTGTTTTTATGTAAGATCTTTGCAATGTTCAGATATTACAGAAAACGTTGCATACATATGTCTGACTGGCGCCGGCGGATGCATACCGTCATAATCAAATGAATATTGCTGGCTAAAATGTCTATCTAGCCGTTTACTGCCTACAAAATTTCTATGTTTTGACAATGACGTGTTGAGTAATAAAACACTTCTTACTCTATGGTTTAAATAATAAAACGTCCGTTGCTAAATTCCAAGGCAAATGGTGGCACCGAACCACCAAGCCGTGCAACCATCTGAAAATTTTAAAATGCCAGTCGACGAGAAAAACTGCTGGGAAAATATGGCACTGTAACGAAACTATATGGAATTCGTTTATTGGGTAGTCATGCTCCAGACCATAAAAGACGCGGACCATAAAAAGAAATTGATTTTTGCCTCGCCATGCACTATCATCATCGGAAAACCGGAGAAAGCAATCAGAAGAGAAAGTTGCTTCGTAACCTTTGCCAAGATTGCCTGTCTACAACTGACATTAGCATGGGCAAACTGATCAACACAATAACTGTGACAAGCCCTGTGTCAGAAGACGCGCTCTAGTTCCCCAATGAGAGCCGCAGTAATGCCAAGATAAACGGAGCACTTGGCAGCAAGTGGGACGGTCCTGAAGAAAAAAAGAGACCCAGAAGAAGAGATTTGAACCATTTTCAATCGTAATTCTATCAATTAATTCCTTCATGATCACGAATAATAGTTCGTGAATTTGCAGACTTATATCGCGTCTAATTGTTAGTCTGCATGGCAACAAATGTTTCACCCTTCCCTGCTGTGGCGCATTGCCGGAGACAATGATAGTTGGGATTCAATTATACTCGGGCATTTGTGTTCACATGACGCTGGCTTGGATGACTGAAGGTGGGTGTCGAATTACAGAGCTATTCTTCGCGATGATTTCCAGATGCTGAATTTGTCAAATAAGTAAATTGTCTCCTTTTCAACTAAGTGACCCAGAGGAGGTCGCATTGGGTTCATGGTTATTGGAAATCAGTATTGTCCGATAAGATCTTTGCATTTCCGCACCTTTGAAGCAGCCTTCAAAACGCGTCTTCGTGTAATTTGTCGTTGTTCGAAGGTCGCTCGGAAGTAAGTGTCAGAATCTTACCCGCTAACAATTCTTCTCTGACTGCAGGCTCTCCGATAATGTGTGGTAACAGCATGGAATAATGTGCATCCTTATGCTCCAATGACAGTTTGCATATTTGGTTTGACGGGCCTATATTCACCAGCGATTATACGTTCAACTAGTTGCAGTGCCATTGAATTGCGACTTGTTAACGCTGCCGTGAACAAACACGAATATATATGATTATACGCTAACGGCACATTAATAATTTGAGTCGTAGAGACAACAATTTTGTGACGAAGAGGCTTCTCGTCAATAGAGATTTATTTGTCAGCCGAAATCATTTAACACACAGGTTTAAAGACCATTGACTTAAATTTCATCACTATAGCTATTTTTAAAGCACGACTACGCATTGCATCGATTTCTGTGCAAATATGTATGCAAGAAGAACAGAGATAATATTCAACTTCTAAGGCTATTCAATGTTTACATCAAATATGGCAAATGTGCTCTTGGCCTTGCACTAAGTGCTTAGGGCTGTTATCTTCAGAATCTGGTCTAAAGCCCCTCCGGTGATCCCCCTGTTAAATCAGTGAGCCGGAATGTTCACTTTCATTCCAAGCCCATTCGGCTAGAACAGAGCCTGCCGCTTGGGTGACCATTGGTAATTTAGCGTCATTCCACATCACGGTTCATGCCCTTGTAGTTTTATGACCTTTCCTATCATGGGACAGGGATGTCCCTGCTATTCAACAGTTGGCAGCTTCAGCTGAGATCCTGGTTCAAAATGGTAGGTAATATATTATAACATTCAAATCTTGAGAGCCCTGTTGCAGTTTCACCCGTCTATCGGATGGGGCTAACACGTTCAGAGAGATGACTCAAGTACGTTAGACTAAAAGGGATATCAACCCATTCCTGTAAAAATACACCATGCTACAGAACCAGCAAGGAATTTTCCTGGCTTATATGTCAATACGCATTATACAAGGTGAACAGCAACAACAACATCATGGGACGTCTAAAAACAAATACACGGTGGCAGTCACCAACTGTTTTACCATGACGGATGCAAACGTAAAACTTTGAAATCTGAACTTTGATATGGAAAAAAACAATCAGAAAGGGATAACTTATATTCCCTCTAGCTAATATACTCCGATGCAATCTACTTTTCCAAATGAGTTCCAAAAGATGTTGAAGAATGTACCAATTTTCCATCCCCTCGAGCAGACAATTCAGGCGGCAAATCATCAAACATCCATCAAAAGTTACCTAGATTCAAGTCACCAGAAAAGCAGGTAGCTACATGCCGAGACCTAGGGTCCAAGCGTGCATATGCCGTGAGATCACCCGTAAAATCACAGTATTTAATGAAGGCGAGCAAAAACAAACTGAAACGCCCTTCCGCTTGGAGATTACTGATCCATTCAACATCGCGGTGGCAAAGTCAACGAATTATTTGAGACAGATTACCCTTGCGTATAGCTCTAAGATTTTCTAGGACGTGTTTTCTGGTATATTTATTACGAAGTATCTGCAATGACCCCCCTTCTTTGGGTCAAATGATAAAACATGATGCATTCTCATATTGCGTTTCTAAAAATAAAATTGAAATGATTTTGGGAAATCTGCTCTCTGCATAATATGATTACTTTACTGTGCTTCAGTGGAGCGAAGCCGCTGTGTTTGCATTGATAATAACAACATCTCGCCGCTCTCTTGTTATGTGCGCATCAGCCTCACTTGACTGGCTCCGAATCCTCGTTGACTCGTTCTAAATGCCACGCTTCAAAAGGGCGGGGTGCCGTCATTACTACCCGAACATTGTCACACTTGAAGTCAACCAGATCAACATGGTGGCCACGTTACCGACTTATAAGGACTTGTTGACCTTGCCCTTCAAGATATTGAACAAGAAAACAATTGCCAAACTAAATATAAGCTCGGTTCGTTGATGGTCAATTTGTGCAGCCACTAGTGCTCTGAACCAAATTCCGAGCAGCAGTTCCTTTGAGTGGCTGCAGTCCCAAGAGACTGGGTATATAAAACGAAAGTCAGTTTTTACACATCAATTATACATAGAGAAATAGTGTCCATGGTTATTTAGGTAACCGAACATTCATAAATCACCTGCGAAAATCAAATGCAATTTTCTTCATGTTGCTTGATCATGGGGATAGCGTGCAACGTGTTGGCAGGGGTCTCTCGTAGATCTGACCTTTCCTTCGTGAAGTGGCAGTTGTATGAAAAAGACACATTGACAAGGCCTTGGAAGAGGGTAACTTTAAAGGCAAGGTTACAAAGCCTGGGTAATAAAACAATAGCGTGGATACATCTGTTAAACTGTAGATCTAACGCCCTTAGAAACAGTCATAGCTGATAGTGAACAATGTATGGCTAGGCCTAGGGCAGATATACAAGACAAGACAAAATCTTGTTGTATGTTATATTTTGGGTAACATATGGCTAATGTACTAGTAGCCGCCGCATGTGCAGTAATAGTACAATCAAGAGTGTAATAACCGTATTACTTGCGATTTCGTACTTAAGTGAAGACATCTTGGACGCGACCTATACATTAACATCTAACACTGCGACCTCTAGCGAGATCTATGGTAGTCTGCAGACCCTTACATTTCTACTTATTTCTTGCTGGTTTTGACTCCAGTATTTGACCGTCCAATCAATACCCTGACTAATTGCTATCAATAGCCTTTTAAGTATAAGAAGATGCATTCATATTACTGTAGATGTACAAACAAAAATAGAGACCTTACCCCTCACATCTATACTCCACAAAGCGATAGTTCTTGTAAACGTGGTCTGCAGCACCCATGGAAGCTGCAATAGCAGGTCGGTTATACATGTATAATGTCCTACGTAGAGCCATGTTTAATTTAGTTCTGCAAAGATCCTTTGACTAGTAATCTTATACACCAATCACGTCAGCTTCCAACGAAACATGTAACAAAACCCTTCCCATAAAAGGTGAATTGCCAATAAAACTATCTCTGCGTTTTGTCCCCTAGACACAAGAGATTAAAGTCCATAAACGTTTCATGATAAGGTCCAGTAAACACGATCCCTTCATAGCTCTTTTTTTAAACATTCAAACTTTAAAACCTGTTCAGTGCAGTGAGCCATAACACCTATTACACTCGTATGCCTGCTGAATATAGAATCCGTATAGCCTCCTCCAATACTCTCAACAACGTCGTGCAAAAAATGGCATCATAGACTTAAATGCACTCTTTGAGGTTATTAGGACTACCGTTGCTGCAATTTTTCAGCCCCCGTACTCTCCTCTATCTACTATTACAAGTCAGTTGTCTGATAGAGGAGTTACGTACTTCTTTGAAGCCGTGAATAAAAGTTATTGTTTCAGCACTGGAGAAGAAAGATCCTAAGTGTCACCCGCTCGTAGGAAGTAGCAGATGTTCTCGGTAGATTCCCTTACAACGGTTACTTTTGTGGGAAAGACAAAGACGAATACCTCCTTCTGTTTATCGGTTCTAACTTACATTATTTTAAATTATAACTGTTATTAATGCCGTTGAAGTGTTCTGAAAAAAGTGGCCACCGGGAAAGTTGACGTTGAGATAGTTTTAAACGTAACATCGGCAAGAGTAACGCCACTAAGAAAAGTATGCTTTCAGAAAAACTGCCTTTTATTTACTGTAAAAGATTTTTGAACCCTGATTACTTAATGCCCAGGGCTGCAACTGTCTTAACATATACAAAGGTTCTTATATACTCAACACCATTACAATGTGAGGGATTTGCACATTCGATTATCGCTTAAGTCCTGATATTACCAGCAGCGCCGAAAAACAAACTTCGTTATGATTAATGTTTTATCAGGATTTCGTGAGTTCCTACTCTTCATTAACCCTCAAACCACCGTAGCTTTTTTGTGACGTAGATTACCGTATGGGGTCAAAACTGACCCCAAAACATTTTGTACAAATACAGTTTTTTTGTGTGACTCTTTTTGTGATTTGTATATATGTTTAGTTTCATTAATCTATGTGGAACAGTCTGACGTGATTAGGTGAGAATATTTCTGGCTCATTATCATAATTTATGCAAAAGATCATGAGGACCACATTTTGCACCAATGCTATTTAGACCGGGAAGGAGGTTTTTGATGCCAACTTCAATGCCGTATAGCGCCTGAATGGCTCATGCTAGGGCCACTAAACTTGGTAACTTTTTAGAAAATGTTAAAAGCAAAAATTTTCAGTGAACAAAGTATGTTCATCACTTTTCATGTTACCATAGCAACGAAATTCTGACAGACATATTTATTACTAATTATTATTATTATTAAGTTTTCTAATTTTGTATTAAACATTTAAGTTTTAAGGTTTTCTTAGCAGATATCAGTTGTTTATCACATCTTATGAAATTCAACGTAAATTTCATAACTCAATATTCATAATTTATGCTAATTTAATGACGTCAACAGGCAAAATCCAAGATGGCGGCCGAGATTACCTAAATGACGTCATAATGTCGTCATATAACATGATATTGGCACAAAAGCTCTTACAATAATTTTGGCTTACATGTACATCATTCTCTGAATATTTCGTGACCTACAATAAGTAGTTCCGGTGTGGGTCGCAAAAGGTTGTTTAAAAAAATGCTGGGGTCAGTTTTGACCCCACTGGACCATACATAAACTTTCTAAGATAACTTAATCAATAATGAGCCAATCTCGTTAAAAACTTATAAGAAGTTATAGGACATATATACAAACAAACTCATGGGAGGAAATTTGTTTTCGACCAGAAATGCCATGATGGCACACATCGATATACGCTTGGGGTCAGTTTTGACCCCATACGGTGGTTTGAGGGTTAATGGCACCCTGAGCAGAGATTATGAGGAAATATTAGATATGTATACGAAAAAAAAGAAAATTAAGTACTTGGATTGACATGAGGAATGAAGTCACAGCCTTCTATTGATTAGAGATTTCATACAGAGGAAAGATAAGGGAAGAAGATGGAGCGAACAATTTGGAACCGCGGCAAAGAAATAATCCCTGAGCTTCACGTGACTCCCTTTGTACATCAGCTCTTAATCTGCGAATATCCTGAACGACTTTCAAACACCTGTATCTTTGAAATGATCTTCATTGTGCACCATGGTAGATATCAATCATTCACAGAAGTAATAACTCTAGCAGAACGCCGTACGTACGTAAGCACTCCCTGAATGCTCGTGTTGTAATAATGATCAGCCTGTACCATTGCCGGGAGCAACTCCCAGCAGGCACACACAATATTACCCCGGAGTCTAGTTGAAGACAAGACCTGGGGATGTATGTTTTCTTCACTACTGTAAACTCTGAAACTTTAAGACTTTGATGCCAAATATACAAACGTTCAATATCGGGAATAATTTTGCAAGTGCTTTGTGCTATTGTGACTTCTTCATTCAAAAGGGCGTTGATACATGCGTGAAGAATCGGCCCATAAATCTTTAAGATGCACGTCAGATCGAGCGTTTATGTGTCTCGAAGTTATTAAACTAATTAGCATCCAACAGTATGTTATGAGAAAATGACATCATCAATAAAGGAGGTAAGATAAGGAACTATAGCAGGCATTTTTAGAGCATGCCATACATCATGAACAACAAGGTTGTGTCAAAAGTGTTTATTGATGCAATGTATTTTGTACTTTTTGACAGTAAGAGTCCAATAGAGATTTACTGAATAAAATGTTAGGGTCTTAACCTACACCTAACTAGAGTGAGGTTCCACCTATGTACCTGCTAAGCATAGCTAGCTTGGGAACATACGAATTACATTTAAGTCACCCTTATTATTACAAACATTATTTCTTTGTCCGTTTTGTCGTTTCTTACCATTTTCATGTCTGTGCAATCCACTGCTTCCGTCGGAGTCCCCTTCCCGCCCACCTACAGCTAATTCTCAGAATTGTAACAAAAAAAGAGTCGCCAACACACACCCGCCTTTGATGTGGTAGATGCAAGACTTTAGATATGCCAGAGTACCATCTATAAACTGTTATATCATGATAAAATCACGCGGTGGATCAACAAAGTGTTCATCTCTGTGTGATTTACCGTTCATCATTGCACGAGATAACATCCCAGCCTTACACATCTATCAACCCCGTTTATGTCCATATGGCGCCAATGACGTCTTTCATCCTCTGGGAAGTCATTTAGAACTTTATGAGGGAACCAAAGCGTCTGAGGTTCAGTGGCAGCGAACACGAACCTTTATGTAAGTTGAGACAAGACGCTTTGTAATTATATATAAACGTGGATAGAATGGTAAGCGCATGGCAGTCCCTGTTGTCTTCTAAACCCCGAAAAGATGCGGTCGGCACTGACGAGCAACGTATTACATTTTTTTTAATAAAATCATGATAAAAGCAGAGAAGACAACCCTTCAGCTTTTAGACCAGTTTTGTTGTGATAAGACTACAGTTGCCTTTTCCGAGTGTGTCGATATACTACTGCCAGTTTCGAACAAGTACGTTTTGCCATACAAACATAAAGTAAGAAGATAGCAAGAGAAGCATTTACCGTTATCTCTAGATCTAACTGTTGAACATTTTGTTGATGACCACTATATTTATGATAATTAATATCAATATAGCCCACCAAGAGAGTATTTACCACGCAAAATTGCACATGTGTGAAGGTGGACACTTAAGGCCTTTCTTCATCTGTATCTTCAGCTCACTCTTTGAGAGAAATAACAGATAGAAAAGGAATTAGTGAAAAGGCCAATGGGCATCTAGTACAATTCAAATTGACCGTGACTCATTGCACAAGACTGAACTTTCTGAATTGATGAACGGGTTCTGTGTGTCATATGTATATCACATATCCGGCATTTTTAAATTTTGGTTTGCAGGATTTCCTTAAAGCCATTCAATGCTTTACAAAAGTTACACGCCCACGTAGCTTGATAGACGCTACAGGTATCCATCTGTTAGTTTGAGCCTACTCTCAGAGATTGGGCTACACAACGACGCTCTTACTAGATTGTACCACGGGCTATTTTGGTCTCAAACGCTGCACTGCAGCATTGTACCGAAACATGTTCCGATTATTTACACCGTGTATCAGCAGGTCTGACCATGAGAACTCAAAGTAGAACTTGTTTTCACATTAACTTCCTCGGGATATCTCCAATCAATTCATTCTTTCCTGATTAATTCACAGCTAGCAATGCTAATAATAAGTGTTATCGGTACCTTTATTGACTTAGTCATTTGTTATTTGTCGGATGTAGGTAGAAAGCTGAATTATGACTATGAGTACCTGATATCTGATAAGCCTGAAATGCACAAACAAACTACTAATTCACCAAGGGCATCAATAACACTTATCATTTTCTACCGAAACTTTCTTTACTCATACTTGACTTAAAGGTAAAGTACTGTAAAGAGACAAGCTAGTTGACGAAGTTAAGGATTCGACTTACGTTTTTCACGAAGTTGCTTTGGTAGAAGAAAATACAGTCACCAGCTCGCTACCATCGTCCAATGTATGATCACTCAAATGTTTTGGCAAGCAGTCTGTAACTGAAACCTTTTTTGTGAGTGAATGTGATAGTACACTGTTCACGTCTGGTAATATTGCCGCCAGATAACATCTAATGTTGGTTCTGAGTAGATATCGCGGATATCGCAGCGAAAATGCGAAGGAGTCCGCCCTTCGGCTGCAGCATGTCGCATCGGTATCGCGGTATCTCGGCTTGTTTCGCAATAAACACTGGCACGAGATCCATCAATCAAACCCTTTTAGAACTGTTTGTAATTTCAGGGGTCTCCAGCGATCGGTTTTCATGACTTGTTTTCCGGTAAGTGCCCTTGTTACAGTGAAGCCGTAAAGTTCATAATACTACTGAGTATAAGTATGTGAATAAAACATTCCTCCCATATTGCACTCACAGGACATAAAGTCTGCTAGACTCTTGTCGTTAACAAAATCCCATGATCGCCTATTGGAATAATAATTTTATTACTAGATCTTCAGCGATGAAGGGAAATATCGGGTACTAGAGAGAGAATATTTACAGATTAATCAACATTACATCTTTCAGTGAAAATCGTCAGCCATAGTACTGGAATGGACCTTCGTTATATTAGGTTCTATATAAAGCTTTATCGTCCGGGTGTTTTTGATGTTTCAGAAACATTGTGTATGCTTAAATGTCAACAATGAGTCGCAATCATGTTGCACTGCAAAAATAAAGGTAAATCAAGTCATTTTTGGTGGCCATTGTCTGTGCTGATATTGTGACATCGATTTGATTTTGTAACTGTCAACATTAGAAACCATGAGACTTTGAATACCCTTTTCCCTCTTGTACTTTTAACAAGTTCCTAGTTTATCGACTCCCTTTTGTTCCGACATGTTCTTACCGTATTGGAGACGGCGCTGGATACCAAACTGTAATATTGACGGATCAATCGCTCATATTGACAATCCCCGTAGGAGACATAAAAGATGTCGGTCTTGATGAATAGTAATGAGCAGATACAGTTAAGGGCTGAATAAACTCGATTGGTTCAAGGTTGCAGATCAGTCGAACACGTTCAATGTACGTAAACAGGATGTATAAAGAGATTTAGCATATAAGAGGCTCGAAGGATGCATGTAGAGGTTTATACTTAAAACGTCTGTTATCTGTATGCTGGTTTGTAAATTCAATTCATCATCGGCAATCAGACAATATTCAACGTGAGCATATTTGTAACCCCGTGACACCTTTGTATGATAATGCGATGATGAAAAAAGTTTCAAAGAAATAAAAGATATGACGTCAGAGCGATTCTTTTGGGGTTTTCAGAACCGCAGAGACTTCTTAAACGCCCACACATCTTGCATCAGTGTGTAAGATGGGCTTTCTGTATTCGAGATATAAATCAAGAAGAAAGTAAATAAAGTTAATGAATTAGATAAAGTAAATGAAATGCGCAAATGATAGAAACAACAAATCAGACAAAACAATTTGGTTAGTATATATGCGCATGTACACCCCCTTTCGCTCTTGGTCCACCCTTAAGCAGAATTGAGACAAATGTTCTGCCAGGCGTAAAGAAACTTTGAGTTTCCTGTAATAATCATTGAAACGTGTTGTAATATGCTGAACCATAGATTGATAGCAATATCGCTTAGTGATATATCTGAGCAAACGCAAAACCAAATTAAAATTTGCTTGACAGATTTTCCTGTTGGACTCCGTTTGACAATGGTAATCACTAGTTGTGCAATAATGGAGCCATGATTTAACTGCTGTGCACGTTCCGGAGTAAATTGGCCACAAGGAGACGGTAAAAACGTCGAAATGCTGCGCAAATACCATAAATCGTGCCAGTAGGCTGCCCCAAAGGGAACTTTGTTGGCTGAACAGGATAGCTCAACAATTAGTGAGGTCCTTTTGTAACAGCTTACTTGAATGATGATAAGAACATGCCGAATCGCAGGTACAGTAAAAGAATATTTGTGTCGTTAAATCGCTGAAATATTCTTATTCTTGAGGGTTTTACACAATCTTGGACCTTCATTTGCCTTGGAGAAGTATATCGTGTTAAGCAGTTACCATTTTGGTAATAGGGAGCTAACAAGTCATTTCGTAGATGTCTAGTGATATCGAACCAGTCAGTTTCACTGAGGAGTGATATTGTTCCACTGGACGGACGATATGTACGGTATATACAGGATCGTTTGTACGGGAAAATTCCTCTTATTGGTATAGTTTGGGCGCGGACCGACTACTCTCTCTCTGGACAGGCAGTGGCTGAATTGCGATGAGCTTACAATAGGAAGGGCTATATCGCAAGTGTCTGGAGCGAGCTGCCATTAGGTGCCACTCAGGTGACCTCAACACGACAGTAATTGCCCCAGGTGCGGCCAGGGGACTCTAGGGTTGAACCACTCACGCTGGGAAGGACCCCTCTTTTCGATAAGTGCGATGGGTTCTGTAACGTGCTCGAGTTGTGGCTCTCCTCAAACACGGGACCTCCATAAAACGTCCAATCCTGCCCTAACCGAAGCTAGGAACGTCATGTTGAGTGCTTCTCCCAAGTTCACAACATCGGGACAAATCAGCGGTTTCGAACCCGTTAACTCTGGTGTCTGTGTCAAACATCTTACCGATTGTACCACACGATTACCTATCTATTTTCGAACTGTAGACCCTGGCTTAACTTCCCGTCACAAGGATTGTGCCCGTTTATTTCCAGTAGCATGGATGCCGGGTGTGCGATACAGCCGACATCGAACTCACGGATCAGAGGCGAGTCCGCCTACCACTGGCCAACGTAAGCTCAGGCTGCGCACGCTTAAAAAAAAGAAAACTCACCATATCAAGGTACAGTCGTCAATGATGGCCGACTACTAAGCTGTGATTTAAGCTAGACATTTTTCTGAAAGTAAAAGAAGAAAAATGGACGGTGTCTGACAAAGTACACCAATCAATGTGCATGCGTTCCCGGAAAACGTATAGAATAAATGTGTCCACACTTGTCGAAGCGGCGTTAACGTTACATATTCCCTTCTCGGACCATCCATTCTCCTTCCACTGGTAAAATTACCTTGCTCCTTTATCTCCTCACCGTATCACTATGTGCTTCCTATAACGGCCTGTCTGCCGGCTAATGACATAAGACAGTTCAGATAGATCATTCCTCTTGCTTTCATATCAAACAATCGCTTATCTACTGTGATTTAGAGACCTTGTGACGAATACAAAAGCATCCATTATGTTTCAGATAACTTCAAAGAAAGCTACACAGTATTTCTTGGTAAATGGACTATGTTCTTCACAGAAATGTTATTTGTGATACTTTTCTTGCAAACTTGTAATGCGCATGTATTGGAGCCCCTTAGGGAAGGCCTCGGGATCTACAAGTAGTGTTTTTTTAGCCAGTCCAACAGCTTCTACTGCCCCCAACAAGGGACCGTCTGTTGGAAACTCCATCCCGTAACGCCCTGTACCGGAGATCTAGAGGCTGCGTGCTTCTGCAATTTAATGCTTTGAGGATCATATTTCAAACGTAAAGGCTGTCGTGCATCACGCCAAATGAACAAAGTCGGGCGTCAGTATAAAACACACACACACTGGCATCACCATATGTCATCCCGAAATGTTACCATACCACCATATATCTTTGTCAAATCTCTGGGCTTGAAAGAAGCAGCTGACGTACGAAGAAGCCATGATGAAGACAGTGAAAAATCGCGGATACGAACTGTAGATCCTAAAAAATGACAATTGCTACATCCTTTATTTCGTTTGTTCGAATGTCAGAAGTTGAGAAGTTTGTGTATGTCTGGTATCTGATTTTCCTTAAAGATGGTTTGAAGTACAAAAGTAGCAAAAACAGCTCTGTCAGTTCCCAACCCAACAAAAGCTGTGTATGGATTTAGGTTGCTACTAGAAATTCCCTTCTGGGCCTACGTTGACATATAACATATAGCAGTGAGCTTAGGAAGAACAGACTGGCTCCGAAGATTTCAGTTTTTCGTCGGTATGTCTATGATCTTTACACTGTTGACATGATTGTGAGGAGTTTTGAAGCGCTTAAAACACGTTCTGAGTACAAGCATTACTCGTCAACTTCTTGATATCAAAGTTCTGCCAAATATCCAAACTTGAATTCTTCCATTTGCTTTCTTGGCTTTAGATGGATACAAATGGGACAAAATTCAATGCTATTTATAATTGGCATCAAAGAAAATGCGATTCATTAGAACCAACGTATGAACAAAACTTTGCACATAGTTTGTGATGGATGTGCAAATAAATTAAAGAAATTGTTGTGTGATCCAATACATTCATTAAGAGTACTTCTAATAAGGTGTATTTTCCTCTACATGAGACACTAATGATTACCTGTTGGTCGTTACTGCGTGGTTCGAAGAATTATCATGTGATTACTTGGAATTGCAGTCACTCCGGGGAGGAATCGATCAGGAGTCGGACGGATTATGGTTTTCACTCGGCAGCGAGGTTGACATGCGTACGTGTAATTCAAAATTACCAGATCCCATTGTGATGTATGGCACCCTGGCGATTACTTTGCAGCCTCAGCAAATTTCTTTGGTTCTTGGCCAACTCATTTAAACGTCTAGAATTCATCACTTTGAACATTCCTTAAAAACGTGTTAGCTGGTGATATTCTTTAAGGGCTACAATTTTACCAAGACAGATTACAGCACACTTTGTAATTTCAAACTATCCTTTGACTTTCCTAATGTCTTTACATTTTCCAAAGTAAATACTTGACTGTGCTAAGGGTCATAGATGGAACATGAATATTTTGGTAAGTTGGCCTGTGAGCTCTTCGTGAAACCGAAGGTCACTTGTGAGCAGTGATAGATTCAGCCGGTGCCAGAAAGAGGCCCTAAATCTAATTCAAGAAGATTCCTAATATCTGATGTTATTGTAAACTTGACATTGGGGGACGTCAAATTGTAAAACTGTCACGTTTGCCTGGCATTAGAACAACACATCTAATTAGTGAGGGCTGAAATGGCCCATATGCATGTGAAATAATCTCGAAAGCAACCGGTATTGCTGGGCCTTTTTGTTTGTAAAATTTTGTTTGTTTAGCTCATACCGAAGCATAATAAGATAAATGTCGTTGGTTTTATATTATTTATTTTGTGGGTTTATATAGGAACGGATTCCGTGATCATTAAGTTACATAGTATGTCCCTAACCTTACATAACAACATGCAAACCTTATACACTTGTCGAGTTTATCCTTTTTACTTGCAACAAAGGAATGATTCCGAAATCTGTGCCTAGACATCTCCTAAGGGTATGACTGAAGATGGAGAGTAATGCATCTTCCCGCAATTACAACTGTCAACCAAAGCGAAAGGCCAGGCATTGAAGGACGATGTTACGAAGCCGCCCCGAGTCAACGTTATTCTGGTAAATATGACGGAGCCCGTTTCACCAAATAAGCAACAACACATTAAAAGTCACACTAATTGTATAATCAGCATTGTCTAAATGTTGTGAAAAAAATGTTAGTTATAATCACACTGTAATTCTAGCAGACTTTAAACGAAAGCATTTGGACAGAAACTTCGATTATAGTTTCTTTCGAGGCAGAAGTTTAATGTTCTATAATTCTATGTATTTAGTAGACTAACGGTATGTTTTCATTCAATGGTACAAGGATCACATTCCTAATTAAAACTCAATGATTATATCGAGTAAGAAAATACAGCGATTCGAAATTGTCGAAAGAAGGCAAAATTCAACAGCTATGGGCAATACACTTGACGGCACAACAAAGGCAAATTTGCCTCATCGCCATGAGAGCGCCGCGATGCCAAGAAAAGCTGCCCTATAGCTAGTGGGATGTCTCCGGCGACCCCAGCGCGCTCTCAGTCAAACTCAAAGGTCAGTAACTTTTATGCGCTCTCTTGGCGCTCCATTGGCGATCATCGTTGCATCGCCATTTTCGGCATATCAACTGAGGTGAACCTTTGTGGTAGCTCAATTCTCTTTCTACTCTTGCGGAAAAGCTCGCTGTGGGATTAGGTGAATGTCAGAAGTAAACATAGGTTTCATTTTGGCTGTCACTTCTACCCGACTGTACCTGGCAATATGACAGGCATGTCAGAAGGTTATGTGACATTGGTTTACATCGGGACGCTTGAATCATCACAGGTAAGAAAAGTGTAGTCGCACAAGTACTTCAATAACGTACCTAGGGGCGGAGTGGCTGGGCTCCTGCAGTTTTTATTATTTCCGCGCAACGATGCTGTGTTGTGACTTACTCTTCAATGCTGATGCTGTTGTTGGTATTCTCACAACAGCGCCTTGTGCAAGGATGTAAATAAGGACAAAATAGTGATAAGGACGTGAAGATTTCTTCTTGATATACTTGATTCCTCTTTTAATCCTAGGAAAACATGTTGTCGGAGCGTCAGCATACACGATGACATAATACTGTTGACGAGGTATCTTTATCATTGAGAACAATAAGGCCTGGCTAAATGCTGAATAAAGATAGTTTCCCATTTACGAATTGCTGCAAGATTCTACTAGCCTTGAAGTTTCAAAGTACGATAATAATCAAGTCCCTATAAATTTCTTTATTTCTTTATTTGGATTTTCACATAGTGAAAGGGAGGACAAAACAGGTGCAAAAATGCACCTTTGAAGGCTGCCCTCCCGTAATTTGTATTAGCATCGTTAAACATCATACTGCAAGTTCATGCCGTGTAATTTTCAACATTTTTGTTGCGGCAGACAACGCTTTAACAGTTGACACTGCGGATGCCCTGTAGATAAACGCAACGGCCTCCGCTTGAGTGACAGCTGATTCAGACAAGATCTTACCAGTGGGCGATCTTCACGTTACCTGCCCTCATGTATCGCAATGAAGCACCATAAGCACTACATAACGATGCCATTCAAGACCTTTTAAGCTGACAAGATGATATCGCTGTTCCGAACATGTTCTCCCCAGGTTAATGTTGGGAATGATGGACAAGCTTGGTTGGGGAGTGTGGCTCTTCGCCACGTTCTGTGCCACTCAAACGTGCCTAGAGCCCTGCTCTGTCTGTTAACACTGTGGAACCGGTCTCTGAACAACTATCACACAATTCCAAGAACTTACTCGTCTAGTAAACATCTAGAAATGAAACCTATCGACCCATGATTTTGCGTGGTCGGCATGTTGCATGTTGCATGTGGACAAAAGCCATTGCCGTCTCAACATCAGATTGCACAGATGATAAGTCCCATATAAAACATCCAAGGTTGTAGGTCAAACTCATGGACATCGGATATGAAACATTTCAAAATTGACCAAAGCAGAATCACTTCGAAATGACATTACACGTAATCTGAAAAAGAGAATAACATAGGATTCCATAAATTCCACAATTAGATAAATCCTCATCAAACACGAATCACGTACGTAACTAAAACAAACAAGTGATATTCTTACCTTATTCAATGTTAGTCTTCTCCGTGTTAGCATAAATGCAGAATACGGCTGCAACAGAAGGTCGTTATTTCAACCCAGTCACTTTTTTTGCCTGCCGAATACCCACACCCCAGACCAGGCCCCGTGCACCTTCGGATGGTGTGGCCTTTCCGGCGAGGTGGGAACATCTGAAGATATGGTGGGATCAAGTCCCCACTAATGATGACGGAGAGATCTATCTCAGATAGCTATTTCATAGGCTCATTCCTCTCATAAGGCAGCAGCAAATCACACCTTGGTTCATGAACATGTCAACATTTTATTTCCCAGCACAATTGTAAATACGATATCGTGCTTTGATAAACTGTTAACCATGGTTATGTACCACCAACAGTTGTCACCAATAACAGGTTTTATATCGGTCTTTACAAATGGTGGATGCGTAAGGATCCGGAGTTCATTTGATGTTCCACCGTATATCTGTTAGAGGACTATTGATCGATGATTGCCGTATAATGTTCCGGTGACCTCGCCGTCAAGGTTTCAATTTCTCATCGTAAAACTAGGGCAAGGGGAGGATAACTCTTCTATGGAACGGCCTCATATAGCACTACCTGTAATTTCAGTGAGCTGTCATTGCTAGGAAGTTACACGAAACCTTCCCTTTAGAATTAAAATAATATGTTGAAAATAATTTTTTGTTATTGCATTGAAGAGAAATGGAGTCATCAATTCCATGTGGATTATCTAGAATTAAAACTTAACTGATGAGACCATTGTCAGGTTCTGTCGGTATCGTTTTCATACGTTTCACATTACTCAAGTGATAGATCTATAGTACGTTGTATCCGGTACAGTGAATCTAGTAGTCTAGATGACACATGTCATCTCTACAAAGTCAAATATCATTTGCTGGTAACATGTTGTCAATGATTTTTGTTAATGATTTGCAAAATGAAATATGGCGATTTTGCCTGGCAAAAATGTTTGCCTACGTGTATCTGAAGTATCAAAGCCTAAATTTATATATATGGCAACATCGTACAATTACATTGGTAAAGTATATGTAATTGCTGGATATATCAGATGTCTTTTGAGAATAACTTGCGGCGTCTTCAAAGAACAGGACCTCCAATGATATGAGAGGATAGTTTTTATTGAGGACCTACCAACATGGATGGCGTCTGGCTCCAAGCTAGATGATGTCATCGACATAATTAGCTGCAGTAACGTTTTTGGTATCAATGTTACGTGATGTCGTGCAAACAGAATAGGAAATAACCCTAACTTGTGTCTTCTGTTGAACAAATATCCCCGAAATAGCCCTGATCAGATTCCCGAACTCCATAAATACGTGCTAAAATAACTTCCATCCGTCAGAAGCGGCAAATACGGTTTCAAAAATGGAAAGTCTCTCACGGAAAGCGGGTAAAGTGACACCCCAGGGTATAGCATAGGTCAGGAGCAAAGTCAACCTTTTTTTTTATTTTTGACCTTTTTGTGTACATCTTTGTTGAGTCCCTAGGAGCCATTTTCAGAGATATGTCCAGAAACTGTATGCTCCCACATCAGATCATTGTCATTGAAATGTTTCAAGTTAAGAGAAATATTGGACGGTGGCAAGTCAAAATAATATCATTTGCTTTTCCGAAACCAAATAATGAAATTTTCTACAGAGTATGATTTTTTGCAATCAAATATTTATCAGTCAAATTTCGCTAATAGGATACGGATGACAAATTCCTATCGGTAATCAACGATACGGCATTCGTGATTACAATGAATTTGTAATTTCCGTCTCTCGTACACTGTCGTGTAATTATTCATGACAGCCCCGTTGCTATGGCGATAGAGATTATGCGGTATATGAGAATGACGCAGATCCATACATCCGTGATGTCTCTGATTGTGGGTCTTTGTCATTCAGAAGATGGTGCTCGCGATACGACCTTACTGCGACCTAAATTAGATTTTTACAATCTTTCACTTCTTAATCAAAATATAATGCAAAATGTAAAAATAACTTTAAAAGCAAAACAAAGCGTAAAAAGAGTATTTCTAATAACAATAAAATTCATTGAGCGCCCTGTCAAACCTCTCGGTTACAGGGCTATCGCAGCGAAGTCGCAGCGCTAGTGGAATGGGGGTGTAGCTGTGTCGCAGTAATACCCCCTTTCCACTAGGACGGCGCTCTCGCCGCGCTCTCTCTAGATCTGTGACCTGAAATTTGACAGATCGCTCGACGAATTGTATAGCGAATCTTTCTACGCTTTGTGTGTTTTGTTGTCTTTTCAGTCACACTTTTACGTTTTGTATGTACCCAGTGTGAAAGCGAAGTTACACATATCACATTCAGGTCGCAATGAGAGCGCAGCGCGATCGCCGTCAAATGGAAAGGGGGCCTATAACTATAAGCCCAGCACACGGGACACATAACGTGCAGATGATTGATATCAGAACATTTAGCAAACATTCATCACATCACATCTGATGAACTGTATGCGGCGATTGCTTATGCGTACATCATGCACGGTGAAATCGCAACGCGTACGTGTGAAAAGCAGCAAGATTTTATTTTATGTTTCAAATATAAGCTCCGATTTACTACGAGCGACATAGGAATTGATCAAATAAAAAGCCTTAAACCTTTTCCAGGATGTTTTTGTGACTTCGCTCATAAATATGGCAAAACTGCAGTAAAACGCATCGATGGTTTCGCAAATAAAACAACATGTACACTACGTCACTTAGACTTATAAATACAACAAACAGAAACTCTTCTTAGTTCGGCAGCCGATGTAAATCCCTCACAGTGACTAATATTCCAGAACAGTAACTTTGAAAATCGATAAAGACAAAGTGTGCCGAAAAAAAAAGACTACTAAACGAAATGAAGACAGGAAGGTTCAGCTGTCTCCTACGTTTCAGAATTTTTCAATTTGTCGCCGTATTTGTCTCATCATATGTAAGCACCCTGCTAAGTACTGCAAGTATGATTGACCTTTCAATGATAACGGAATTTTACTGCATCACGACTTCCGGCATCCGTATGGATCACCGTAAAGGTCGATCCACGTATCGCTTTATTGGAGTATATCTACCCTTTATGCAAGTGACTTATCGTTGAGGCAGCTACCAGCTCTTCAAAAGGATATAAAATAAGCCACAACTTTATACATAAGGGGCCTCCTCCGTCGTCATGTTTTCTTACGCAACGGAAATTGGACCGTCCAATGTCCTTGATCTGGACTTATCGATCTGAAGATGTCCCATGCAATATATATTAGCTCCGGTGGATTACATGTAGTGTAGAATGTAGACGCCTTGCGTATTTCTTCATATGTAACGAATATCCAGTCAGCACGGTTCTCAACTCCCCTGGCAAGGACACCCTTCTTTTAGTATCGGTTTAGAATGGACGTAGGGGTATATAGACTTGGCCTTCACATGGCTGTAAGGACGTACCATGCGTTTAGGTTTCTTCGGGCATGTAAAAGTGACGAAGATTTTCTTTGTGGGAAAAATACAACGGACGCCGATAGATATGGTGTACCCTATCAAAAATAGCCTTTATTCACACAGTGTGGAAGGGAATAACTGACCTTGTGTCACTCAAGGTCGGCCACCTCTTGAGGTATATTGACTGCAGGGAATTATGGGTATCATGCTAGTCGTTGGGTATCTTATATTGATCGAAGGATGACGGCATTTCGAAGTGTTTGAATGTAGTAAAACCCTTATATCGTTTTTTATCAATGTCGATATGCTTATTATCAAACAAGTTATTGATGTGCAAAAGATAGCAATCGTGCTAATATGAAACTGCAACTGTTATTATATTGAACATTTCTTTGCGTCCAATTTGTTGTAAGCATTGCTCGTTTTGTGCACTGATAAACCCATAGCAATACGAAAACAAACATAGCAATCCTGCTAGACTTTGCCAACACGCCAAGTTGAGAGTACATTCGCCGTCATCCTTCAATTAAATAGATATCCCTTAACACAACTCTAAACTATACTTTCACGCTTCCAATGTACAAAACCGTTCACACCACATCATACTTCTATCCATGAATTGAGGGCGTAAGCATGCATATTAAAAAGAGTACTACTGCTATCTTACCATGTATCACAATTCACTAAATTGTATGTACAGCTTTCTGCTTTGCTTTCTACTCCACAAAATGCATTCGGCCTTTCCTAGAACTCTTTTCAATTGCACAGAGTGATTTTAGTGGTTCTATACGCTAGGGGGTCTCTTTTAAACCGAGGTGTTCACTTTTTAACATTCACGTCACCCAAATGGCTACATCTACGCGTGGGTTTTTAAGATACATTGTGTCATGTCTCCATCCCTTATCATCTACTGTCGCACCGATAGATAACAGGCTCGCTAAACCAACTCTAATACAGAGTCCATAATGCGAGCCCATAACAACTTTTGCTGCACATGCAGTACGAACTATGTCATATCACTATAACATCATCTTAGACAGGCCTCACCACATCCATCAAGCATTGGCAATGCTTTGCGGTCTACTGCTTGTGTAAAAAAACATCAACGTAGAAAATTTCAGCATACACCGACTTTATAATGATAACGTTTTCTTGCATTCTTTATGGTTGTGGAGACGTACTACTATTTCATCACACGGTGCAAAAATTTTACAAATGGTGATATGCAATAGCATCTATTGTGTTTGTCATCTTAATTTATAAATTTTTGCGTATGTATCAAATACCATACTACTTCAGCATTTGGTTATTTACAAATGTCAGTTACAATTACAATGCTTCCTCAAGCATTGCTGGAGTTCAATCACTTCAATGTCAACATTGAGACGCACATTTAAGCAACAGTTGTGATTATTTCATCTGAGAAATTATTTGCTCATAACCGATGCCCATCATCTTAAACATTACACTCCTCAACCACTGATGGGTGGAGTCAAGATTGGGCATTTTGGACATGAGCTTGGTTTGCCTACAAATATTCATGCAGGGAAGTATCCATGGAGTTTTTTTTTTTGACATTTTAAAATTGTTCGCTACTTAATTTTGACAGGAGTAAGGATTTTAGTCAATCGTTCCCAAAACCTCGGGGTCACAGAAGAATGTAACCACTTCCAATAGCTATCTTACAAACCAAAGGGTTTGATATTCAATAGTTTTAAGCTTGTATTTTACAATTCATGAGAAAAGTTCGTGTTTTTAAGTCAATTCAAGCTTTGTCAGTCGGTGCTGTTGTCTACGTATGTCAGGATATCATATTCAAAAATATGACAGTCAGGACAGCCATTAGGGTGCATGTATGTCCCGGCATCTTTCTTGTGGCTACATTCACTCCGCCATTTTTCCTGGGTGACGTCATACCGATTGCCCGCTCGCAAAGCCTGCCGGTATATCCCTCTGGGCAGATGCATCTCTCGTAGTTGTCGCACGTCCCGCCGTTTTTGCAGTTGTTGTCCTCGCTGAAGGTACAAACGGCCTCTGAAAGCCGAACAACGTTACCAGATTAGTTGACATTGTATAGCTAGTGATCCAAAGCAGCAATTTCTTTTAATGCACTTGCACATTTTAAGGAGGGGGTGTCTTTCTTCACTTGGTTTGTTGTCAGAACAGAACCACTTACTTTGGCATCCTTTGTCTCTTGTCCAGTAGTAAGCTCCCACACACATGTCACAGCGCATGCCATCCGCACCGTCTTTGCACTGGCACTTGCCAGTCGTGGCGTTGCATTTGTCGTGTCTCGAACCCATGGGGTTACAGTCACAGGCTGATCAACAACAAAAAGAGCAATGAATACGATCTAACATACAGCTCCCTTCAGTCAACATTCATCATTGTAGGAACCTATGAGAGTGCGAGAAAGAATTCCTGATCATGAAGAGCTTTTATGACTTTGAGTTTGTTTTGTTGAGCCATATTTCACACTGTGCAAATTTCACACATTTTCTTCCAGTGTGCATTGTCAAATGTATTGCAGCAGCAATGTGCTTCTGGAATAGTTATTGCTCATGAATTCGATGGCATATCATTTTGAGAAAAACAAATGAAATATTGCATCCAAAACTATGTCTAGGTACCTTTGCAGACATCGTGTGCGGTGATCTCCTTGGTAGCATCTCTGTAGTACCCGGGGCGGCACTCTGCACAGTTCCTGCCCATGGTGTTATGGTAACACCCGATACAGACCACGTACCCCAGCACTTGGATGAACCGGCAGCGGTCAGAATGGGTGTTGCATTCACATGCTGGAATATAAAACAATTGGTAAAAACCAAACATCTTGAGGTGCAATTGCTGTGCAATATCATCATTTCCATGTCTTCAGTCAGAGAAAAAACAAGAGAACAAATTGGAGAAGACTGCTGTAGTTTGTTACTGTCAATTCTTAGACATATACCAATTTAGATGCAGTATTATGTATCAGGCTGCCAAAGAAGAAACTTTAAGATGCGACATTAATCTTGTGAATTCCAATAATTCTACTTTGCAAGATATTCCTTGTAGCTTTAGTTGTGTGATCCTGATGTCAGACAGCAACGTTAGTTCAACGGAGACATAGATGGAAAGTTCTGCTCGTCTTCCCAGGCATTAATCTTATTTCTATATTTTTTTTTTAAATCTCAACAGCATGTTGCGTATACAGAGGATGTCCAGTGGCTAAACTGTTAAAAAGGCTCTCATCGTTGAGATCCTATTTTGATAAGTCGGTAACGGAGATATCCCGGTTCTAGTCTCGGGGTCAGAGCATTTTCGTAGGGGCTGCACCGTCTTTCTGAAGGGATGTTCTTTGAGCACGCGTTAAAAGGTCTTCAAAAGGGAGGGGCTTGTAACCCATCCCTGTAAGGAGATACCTATATCCCACTAGGCACAACAAGGATTACCACAATAACACATGCCCCTCTATTCGTAGCGGTTCGTTTATAAACATTCCAACGCACATCAGAACTGGAAAAAAATTGAAGAATAGATGACTGGAAACTTCGGGGCTGAGACCAAATGTCAAGAAGAACGATATTCAGATTAGCCATCGCCCGAGGAGACGATTTTTCAACGTCATTTAGCTTGATCCACCAAAAGAACCGTTCACAGGGTGACGAATGAAGCACTTTCCCGGCTTTGTTGGGCTTCTCCTGATGGTACAGAACGGCTTATTCGGTACGAAAACTAACGTGCCAAACCAGATTTAGAGCCTAACCTCAACCAGGGGTCGGGAACTACCGAGCCGGGCTTAAATTTACGGTGATCCAAGAAATCATCAATCATCCGTCTGTAAGTGAGCCCTGAAACTTGTAGGCTACCTTGAGACGTTCTGACGTATTGGCAGAAATGAAATAAGGCTTCGTGAGCTCGGGCGTGTTAATACTATACAGATTGATGCCTCAATTGTCTTTCAACATTTAAAATTTCGTAGATTTGGTCATGAATTTCTATGTTTATACATACATATACTAAGACGTATCACACAGCCATTTACAGACAAACTAAGATAGTATGATACGATTAATCATCACGTCGTTAAAGCTACATGAAGAGCTAGAACGCGGTCAGAGAGGCCTACTTTGCCAAATGCTATATATAATCTGATGTACCTACTAGCCAGACTATCACTCAAGAATAGATCCTTACCGAGTTCCCATGCATGTTCATGGTTTATTTCTTGCTCGAGGCTTCGCATGCTCGAGAATTTTGGGTATCAAAACCTTGGCTTGAAGAAAGTTCACTTTTCTAATCTCACTGCGAAGACTAGCCATTTTGCATTACGTTAGATAAACCTCCACGTAACCTTTATGCTGATACGAGACTATAGGCTTCATTATAGTGAATCCCATTCTGCACAAGCTTACAATATTCCTCCCATGGATATCCCACAGGGTACCATTACGTGTACAATAACTATAACAGATATTCCTGCGTAGGCAGAAAATGCCATCCAACAAAGCCTCCCCGTCCGATATGGAGCCATGGGAATATTCCGTCTTCTTAAGAACATTTTCCTTGTTCATCCTAATAAGGTAACACACTGTTCGTACTTCGTATATCACAAAATGCTACCTAAGGTCCGATGTCAACTTCGACTTCACATTCATAGCGAGCCTCCACGGATTTAGCGAATATCGTGCAACATTAATGTACCAAAACATGTTAAATAATATGTTAGAAAACTTCAACAGCAGAATATCTAAACGAATATCCTTTGCAACCTCTCTAACATACTGGGCCAGTATAAGTTATTGCTGAAGCTTTGGAGACATTTATCAATAAGGCAACCATGGACCAATTTAAAGATAGCGACGGTAGCAGATGGTTCTCGTAAAAAGAATGATCGATACAGTAAAATACGAGAAACACCACGCAAAAGGTGGACACTTATAATCCTATATTTCTTAGAGGCAACATAGGGCATTGCCGGATCTATTCGATTATCTTTCATGGTCTCATTTCTATCGATGCAACCTTTTTGGCAAGAACCTGGGATAAATTTTCGTAATATGTCCTGCAGATCTACATTTTATCGGTAGATGACGCTGGAAAATTAAGGTTTATGGATATACTTTTAAACTCGCGTTATCTTTCGAATATGAAGATGGATAACAGTTTGTATTCCAAACGGCGGGTGTACAAATGCTTACGCATGTGCAGTGACGAAATTACGTTTGCAACCAGCTGCGTGAGCCCCTCTTTTGGAACGAATTCTTTTCAACGCTCAACACATCAGCTGACATTGTGATTAGTGTTCCTTTCACCTGGAATTGAGCGGTACCTCGCCAGACGGCGCTTGGTCAACGCGCATCTACCATTGGCTTTTGCCGACAGTAAATGATGTGGGTCCAATTTATGTTACAACATGGCAAAGCAGTATGTCGCAGAGGTGCTTAAAATTATATAGATTCTTCAAACACCATGCAGACATTTAATCACATCACTCTTTGTCCTTTTATAGTTTACAACGATATGGAAACATTTTGTTTATCAATAATTGTTCTTGCTCTGGGTTGTTTTTCATACTATATATCTCACCTGCATAAATATGGCTAAGGCCCCCATTCTACTAGACGGTGACCTCATTGTGCCCTAAATTGAATTTGTGTAAGTCTTTCATTGATATCTGGAATATGTAAAAGGTAAAACCTGAAAGATAATAAAACACAAAGCGTAAAGGTATTCAATTGTGTCTGAGAGCGCTCTGTCAGATTTTAGGCCGCAGTGCGTTCTTAGCGATGCCACCGTCTTAGTGGATTGAGGGTATTAACTGCTAACAAAAACTACTTACAGGCCGAGTCGTTGGAAAATCCTAGAAAGCGCCGAATCAATACGACTTAGAAATCATATCAACAATAGATATTTTGTAATATCTTAAAACGAGTAAATAGGAAAGTAACATCATGACATCTTAAAGAATGGTTTGAACAAATAGACGCGTAACGAAGTGCAATGATGATAGAATGTTCTCTTACTTCGACACTCATTTGCTGAACCTGTACCCAGTGGATAGTAGCTGCCGGACGCCCACTGTCTGGCGACGAAGTTCTTCTTACACCTGGAGGGACAGAGCACGTCATAGTATTGTCTTCTGTTTTCGTGATACTACGATCAATATGCCCACACTCTTTTCATCAACTGGAAGACTTGATTAGTTCTCTCTATTATAGTTCTTGTTACTGCAACTGTACCAATTTTGACACAATTATTACAAAATAGGTACATATAGAGATTGAATACTTAGTAGACAACCCTTATGTTAGGCTTACACACAGAATTGTGTTGTCTTAGATTATGCACATGTCTGAATTAAGCCATAACACACTGTGGAGTTCGATGTCAACAAATTCAAAATGATAGAGTTTTTCAATAATATTTTTGAAACTTTAATTGTGCCAAGGCCGCAATTGCCACTCACTTGTTGCAGTCGGACCCCTCTGTGTTATGTTTGCAATCGCAATAAAACTTCTTAGTCTTCGTATCCCTAAGACAGTAGCTGGCGTGGAGGTTGCATTTACACCTAACGGTAGAAATGAATAATAGTTAGTGACATTTGAAAACCAAGATAACCTTTATGTTACGAAATGCCTAGCATGCATTCTTTTAAGAAAATAAGTAGTTTACATTATGTTACCTTTAAGTAAACACTCACACAATTTAAAGAATTAATCACTGATCGTATGTATCACAACATTGTAACTTTGCATATGGGCGTACCCCTTGTACGTGCAACAGATGACATGTAGATCTCATTTCCTTTTTCAACCTTTTGGTCTTGACTTCAAATCGAAGTTGCAATTGCAATATTTTACATATTATGTCATATATTATTTCCCTTGTTCTGTCTGGATAGTTTTTACCTTATTTCAGATGTGATTTTGAGTGTAAATAACCAGCAAAGGATTATAGTATATAGCATTTTAGATTTCCTGCAAATCACAAGAAGATGACGAACATACAACAAAATACAGTGGTGCAAGTGTAGGAAAGATGTTGGCAAAAGTTGAATAAAAGACTGACGGCAATGCGCATGTTTCTGCCACTATGAATAGAAAGCATTAACGGTTCCCTTGTTGTTCCATGTCTTTAATACTAACCTGCCCCTGATCTGGATATCAGAAATTGCGTAGTAATATCTCATGAGTTCGTTGGAAGTTGCAGAAGTCCTGCTATAGACGCCGTTAGTGGCTGGCTGCAGCAACCGTATTCTCATGTCCGTCAGGGACACGAATTTTTCCAAGCCCTTGTGCTGATGCAGTTCGATGTCGATGTTCTTGCCACTCTTTCTGCCGTTCAGATATAACCTGAACCTATCCTCCACCTCCAGTAACACCTCGCCATTCTTGCGCGGAAGGGTGTTGCTGTACAGCTGTGTGCAGATGACGTTGGTGATGTCCCTCCGGGAGATGGTGCTGGCCCTGGCCGGCAGCATCCCGAACGCATCTCGACAGCTGCGTGCATAGTACTGCCACGGCTGCCACGTCGCGCCGTAATCTAGCGACTTCTCGATGATCATCTGGTACGGGCGAGGGGACTGGAAAACTATTCTGATGTTTTGGGTGATTTCAAACGTTTTTTGCCACGAGAATGTGATGTTGACTTGCAGCGGGGATGGGTAGTTCAGCCAGGACACTGACTGCCACCATGTTATAGGCTGTGGTCCCTTTTCTCCATCGGTCATGAACTTCGGTGGGTGGGCGAGCCCCGAAATACGAGCATCGCAGACTTCGCATGTAGATGGAGCATCCTGTAAAATATTGTGGATGAAACGTCAAAGTCTGTACAAGAAATAACGAATAATCTCAGTTCTCCCTGCCTCTGTTACTGTTCGTCAATCAATAAAGTCAACATTGTTTATTCAGGCAACTAACGAACATTACAAAGTAAACCAAATGGGACCACCTGGTCTAACGTTATATGATATGTATAAAATCCGGAGTGACTCAACATACTGGGATAACTGTCGCACAGAATCATCATCATTGACGGTGCGGTTTCACGATGGTCATAAGCTGATTCCTTAGGACAGGTAAAGTGATAAGGCTAATTCTATGTATTGGAGTGCCAACCACACTTACTATTTAATCACGTATCCCGACAATGGGTTTCAATTGCCTCAAGTTGGGTCTATTCAGTTTACAAATTGAGATTCAACAACAAGAAAATATTACTTGCACAAATGTACTACAGAAAGATTTGTTTCAAAAATTAAAATGTACCAACTATTAGTCCTAGGATCCTGTCAAGCACTGGTGCAACTGTAACTAACGCTTGGTTTCGACCAAAGCATTATAGGTCGTATCCTACCAGACCAATTCACTTTTTGCTCATCGAAAACTGGTAGGTCCAAACTATGTAACATAGCAAATTAAATGGAACGAATGTGAAAGAGATTGTTCACATAGAAAAATGAGATTTTCATGAATTACTAGTTTACTGAACTTCAAACTCCATCTTTTAAAATATCTTCCTCGTATTCAAATGTATCCTTTCGTGTAGATACGATCAGTCGCCATGGTAGCCTAGTGCAATAGATTTGTCCAAGCTAGATAGATTAACATCGATGGGTGACCACCTCCCGACTATCGGGTGTAGAGCAACTCGTTAATAGACCCATGTTTCAATCCTGGCATGGCGTGCGAGGCCACAATATCACTGTCACAAAGGGTTGTGCGATTTTATCGGATTAGTTTATGGGATAGTAACAAATACATCACGCTCATTAGACCGGATTGTTGTTGCCTATCAGGCGCGAGGACATCGATTTGTCCGTCTAGGCTCTTCTTTGTTGCGCGATTTCAAAGCAGAGGGGGTTAGCTGTTAGAGTAATGGCGGACCATATCAGTAGCAGCTTGCTTGCGTGTGGCAGCTTGGGATCTATATACGCGACGAGAGCACAATTGCAGAATGATTGCTGGAATGACCCGATCGTTACATGTGCATTACCTCGTACCAAATCTCACTAGGAGCAACTTGCTACTACCAGTCTGAATAGTAGTGGATCTTACAGGGAAAGTCTTCTATAGGTGGGTCATGTCGCAGGTGGCTGAACAGTAATCAGGTTAACTTTGTCCCAGGGCAGGAATGAATTTTAATTTTAAAAGTTAAACCTAAACGGCCCGTTTGAATTATCGAATGATCCCTAGCCTCAGCTGATTGGTGGGGCAAATTCATCAGAAGTTTGTTCTTATATATCAATACGTATCAAACGCTTCTAAATAAGCCTTATTCATCTTCGCTAAAGTTTATGCAATGTTTATGTACACTATGCATGTATGTTGATTAATGTGTCCCTCGTATGACATACAAACATGTATAAAGGACACGCCCTTCCTAAAAGAGAACGGAAAATCTATATTGCGTTGCAGTTGTGATTAAACTCCAGTCAAAGCACCATCTCCTCAGCCAGCAAGGGCATGGTGTCATGATGTATCCCTCCTGTCAATAGGTAGGCGTGTGGATTTTCAGCTCAATTCCCTGATTGATCCATCAACGTCACGGCCATTCTTGGTTCGTCTTGAAAATACCCTTTGTTTCAGTACCACGGGAAAACTAAAACCTTTTATGTACGTCATCGTATCAATCAGTTCCTCTCGAACTTCCATACGTTGCAGTCCATAATGGTTATCTGCATTTCGTATCTACCTGTACTTTTAATAATCAAGTTTATTGCAAATTCTTGCCTGTGGGCTAATTGCAGGTAACATAGATTCAAAGAGTGTAAGATACAATAACACAAGTGTCTACTCTGGTCTAAAACTAATAAAAGCTAACTCTAGATCCTGGGTTATTGGGTTCGACTCCTTTTTCGAAGACAGTGGAAGACGAAAGATCCCACTTTTTCTATCATGTGTGGGTTTAGTGATGTTAAAATGTGAACTGCTTTCTTTTTGTCAGTGAATGTGAAGTCGACAAAAGACAGCATGCCAATCTTTGGCTTTATGAGTAGCTTTCAAACTGCCTTCACGGTCGGGTTAGCCATGAGCAGAATACGGCCTACCGAGGAGTGTTTAGGGTAGCTGCGTTATCTGCATCGGGCTTAACCATACGGTCTATTAATTACGAAGGCGGATTTCCCGGGGCTAAGGCGGGCTTACGACATTGCTCGTCCTCATAAAATAAGATAACAAACGTGTTGCGCCGGCCCTAGTGCTATTGGTTAGGAAAAAAACTAGCACGCCATCAGGGCATTGTTTCGTATAACTCTGGGAGTATTCAGGTACCTTGGTTACATGGCTAACGGGTATGCAAGACCTCAGAGACTCTGTATCTTCTTAGGCAGTGTAGTAGTGGCTTGGGATAGAAGGGATTTCTAGCTTGGATTAGTTCTGGTCATGCTCACATTCCATGAGGTCAAGCAGAGCCACATGAAGGTATACTTTTCATTGGGCAGACATGATTACTTACTCATATTACAATTCGCCAAGAAGGTTATATTTTGGATGCATTTGTCAGTGTATGTGCCTGCCTGTGAACAGCATAGCTTGTTGTAAAATGAACTTAAAGAAGACTGCGATGATAATACTGACAGTACTCGCAACATTTTCTTGGTCTGCATGTTTGTAGGCACTCGATTTCAATATGAAATAAAACCACGATAAATATTTCATGCTGACGAATGGTTTTCCCTTGCTCTTTATTAGAAACAGTGGTGTAGAACACAGGAGAATTCAAAACATACTTCCGACTGTGACAGAGCATTATCCACGCGCTGGTAACATCTTTATACATCCGTGCCCGTTCATACAACATTACTCGCAGTATATTAAGACACAAGCAATAAAGAAGAACTCAAACATGACAAATTTCTGCAGGCCTTATCTGCGCTTGCACACGAGAAACATTTTGACATGATTTATACCAGCTTGTCACTATGAAACACACGAAAGAGCGCCTGAGGCGATGTCAAAACAAATATCATGAACTAGTGCAATTTTTGTTGCCATCATTCATGCAAACACCTCAAAGGGCGAAGAAGCTTGGCAGTTAAGCATGGCTTATATAGTATATATATATTCAACTGAATCTTGGTTATTAGGAAAGTATTCAAAGAGATTACATACGAGTGCTTTACAAATATGTAATTTACTACTTGTCATCATTACCCTTTTTAAATTCATCACATTAAGCTATCATAAAGTCAAAGAATCTCATGATACGGATTTTAATACGCCAATTACAATATATGCCACAGCTTGTTTTATGTATGCTATTTCCTAGGAGATAACGTTTGCCTCAGAGTAATGGTAAGGCAATTTTCCGTCGCTCGCTAAGTGAGCGTGAATGATATTGGGAGGCATGTTTTGATATGAATCGCGTGGCATTCTCCAATATTGTCGTTGCTCATATTACAACGTTTCAGTACAACTTACCGCAGGTCGCTTTCGCAAGTCAACTTAAATTGCCATTTATGCTGAACTTCAAAGACAGAGAGAGAGAGAGAGAGAGTGGCGGCATGTTAGCTGCCGCACCATAGCTATGAGCATAGACAGTGGTGGTTGTCAAAACTTCTCTATGATAGAAACAAAAGCTGTTTATCTTATTTCTGTTCTTGACTTCTCCTTGAAAGTTTTGTTTTCATGGAAATTTACAATACGCTTATTAGCATCAGCGGTAATGTAGTTAAAATACCCTCGGAACGCTATTCTACCATTTTTCGCCAATACACATACATGTATATTAGCATCAATCGATACGTGCAGTGACGTATGATAAGCGGTCGGATGCAGAATGTATTAATGAACGATTTCGAGCTTTCCAATCGTAAACCAGGTACAAATGTCAATTCGTTTCAAAGCAATGAAAGTACATTGACGACTTCATATGTTCTTATTTACTAGCGCTGTTAATAAATACAATTAGTAAAGTAAACTAAGACAACTCATCTTTTGATGATAGCTGCATTCTCCGGCGCCCAATCCTCTTTATCTCAGTGATTCACCTGATTGCAGTAAACAAAAATGTTGTCGCTGTTCTTTTAAACTTGAAATTATAATGCTCAAGATAAAATCAGTACTTTATAAAGCAATTGTAATGGGAAGTTTATGTTCCCAGGAAGCCCAATTGGAAGGAAATATGACGATCTTATCTTGTAATCAGGGTGACATTTCCTGCAGCTCGATGTTCTTCCAGTCATGGGTCCCGCATTATCACGCTTCCATTACACGCGCAAGGCAGGAGGAAGACATCTTGGCATCGATCGAGAAGGCGATGCCGCCATGTGGTGAATACTCATTGACAACGACAACATTGTGTTCTCTTGATGGATGGGCGCGTTCCCTCAAGGTGGCTAATGGCCCTTTGCCGCCAAGTTTGGGGTGGAAATATCACAACTTTTACTGAGAGTTGCTGTCCCGGTTAAAATGATATCTAGGGTGCTCCTTGAAGTGCCACTGAAAGGTGAATATCAATACGGCCAATTGTAATAACTTTGGACCAAGATCAGTCTAGACTGCTTTCACTCATACATACATACATACATAAAAAGACGGATAAGTCAGTAGGATACATATGTCTGCTTGTGAAGATACGTTAGAATATAGTAAACGCGAATATACCACCTTAAGCCCCTCATACATGCCTGTTAAGTGTATTGATTCAAGAAGTGCCAAAATTTAGTCCAACTTTATTTAGATAGTCCCCAAAAACCAGCTTTGTCTAGAGACGCGGCAACGTTGGTCATAACAATTTACAGACCACATTTTATTACAGTTTCTTGTGTCAAAGGCTCTTTTGGAAATTTTCTTTCGTGTTTTATAAAACAGTTTGAAGCCAATTGCAATTTCTACAAACCACACCTCTTCCACAATGTTTTTAAAGTATTGACCCATAATCATTGAAGTTCTCTTAAAGTGCTTTCAGCCAATTTGGGAGGAATCAAAGACTCTGATTGCTTCAGGCTGCAGCAGAGTGAAAGATATCCATCGGGACTTCTGACTGGACGTCTGATAAACCCAGGTGATTCAACCTCCAATGCTGGGCTGTGTTCCATCTCATTCCCTAATATGTTTCATGGGAAGATCCTATTATGTCAGCAAAAAGGTCCAAGGGAGGTAAAAGCCGATGAAATCCTTGGAGAAACAGGAGGATGGATTGATTAAAAGTTGGATGGATCCAACCACCTAAAGCTTCCCTGAGAGCCTGGGTTCTTGCAAGTGCTGCACTGTCTGGCAAAAAGGCATGTAGGTTTAAAAATAGACTTAAAGATTGCATACTGCTAGCTTTCCGTCCTCATCTCCGACCATACAAGCTGCCTTTGTTCAAAGCCTATCCAGGGAGCTGCTTTATCTGTGCCGTGGTGGTGCTCTGGTGGTGTGTTTTCACTACTTAAAATAAAAATTCGACGGTACACCGGAAATATGCGACCTAGATTTACGTACACTCGTATCCTGTCACATGCCTGTATCGTCATGACAACTTCGACAATACGATTACAGTAAAAACGCTTTTTGTGATCACAAGTCGAATTTTTAGAACCCAGAAAGGCGCGGTCCCATAGGTTGTGCGACAGTACGATTTTGATCTCATAGGATCCTCAAGCAGTCTGTGACATAACCAACCACCGAGAAGGATCCAAAACAGTCTTTTAAGTACCAAGACAGTTGCACTTTGCAAGACACGTACATTGCTGTCCTCCATGGTGCTTGTTACTGATGCTCGTGACGCATCTTTGTTTACCCTGTCGGTAATGAAAGAAATTGTAGTATGTAACGTGTAACAGGCACGATTGGATTTTTCTCTAGTCTTATGGGTGTTATTTACAATGATGCCGGCACTGGTGGGAGAGAGAAATCGATCTGCGCTTTGATAATGTACGAACTGCTGGGGTTCCGCACGCGAAGTGCCAGTTCCGTCAGCCAAACCGAGCATAAATCTTTTTTGGGAACGTCACGGAAAGTTTTCTTGTGAACAGTTCACAATGACATTTTAGTCCGGGTCTGACAGACGACATCGTGGCCTCTGACCGACTGGCTATGCTGCATGGCACCCAGAGATGTCACCGTGGAGATGTCTAGCATGAAAATGTCATTGTGGTAATAATTTGAACCTATATATATGTAGTTTTATTCTGGGAGGAAGCTATGTACAGATGCGGACAAGTACAAATTTAAAAAAAAGATTCATTTACGATATTGACGACGTGAATTCGCCATACACTCTTGGTAGGTACATGTATACGAAATGGGGTCCCAAAGCCTCGCCACTGTTGACTTCCATTACAGCAAACTAAAAAAATCAAAGTACGAGATGAAATAAATCCTGTCTAAGTAGCAACGATGCAGCAAACAGCGAAATTGAATTACGGCTGTCGTGTGGGTAATTTGGGGCAAGCCAAGCCCCCTGGGCTCCGATATGCCAATTAAGTGGTGAATTGACGATCACAGACTTGTGGGCTTAGTTTAGAGCACCATCCTCAGGGGGTTGGACTGGTACCTCAGGTATTTTACCTATTACAACATACACACAGTGTAATTGTTGTTACAGCGTTCTTGCCGCCAAATGTTCTGTTAATATTCCTTGTTATGAAATCCTGGCATTCGTTGTAATTGACATTAGATAGAGATAACATTATGTCCTTGAAAAACTCATAAAGCAGGTAAAAGTGTGCGAAATACGTTCTAAACACCTTTCTGTTAAACGTCTCCCAACTAAGTGCCTTATGGCTCACAGGTTAGGGCTATTGGCGTTTTAAACTTTTTGAAATATTCACAACAACTTTACATCGTAGATCTATAGAACATAAAGTAAACTGCTACAGCACAGAAATATCATCCTTTATGCCGATATCCCTATATCCAATGTGATCAGTGAATTATACCAAAAGGCAAACTTTAAGAGTAACAGATTATCAACACAATGAACATTTATTCCGAAAAGATTATCTCAAATTCATAATGATCACCTAGATCATTTGTGAAAGATTATCTAAATTTGATATGGCGTGGAGTGGGGTGGGATTCCGTTTAAAGTTAATCTGCATGAAAACCACAGACTTCGGTAATTTAATACGGTTGCAGGATATCAAATTCCATTCTAACAGTCAACATAGTGATGAAATAAAAACACCAAACACGAATATATGGTATATGTGTATACTTTAAGGCTACATAAACAGAAATTAAGTTCCTAACTCTGAGAAACGCCCTCCTGTATGTCGATACCGGTTAACATCCCCTCTGGTATCAGAGTCCCCCAAACCGTGCCAGTAGGTCACTTATTACGACACCATGCATGATTCATGCACTACTCTGTCGGGATAGGGGGATGATAGCATAAATCATGGGCAATTCATGGCTTTCATTAGGCTCTTATCTGGCTTACAGGCGACGTTGCTATTGTTTTATGTCTGAGAACTTGTTGAAAGCCCTGGTGAGAAGAGACAGGACGAAGGCAAGACAACTGAGGAAGATAATCAGGATCTAAATCTATTTCGAGTGCTTTTTCATTAAAAAGAGCAGGTGATGAGTGAGTATCAAGTCAAAATGTCTAACAATAGTATAAAGTTTTGGTTCGCGAACCTCGCAGTACTAAATCACATGTATCCGTATGCATCACTGTATAAAACTACGTCGTGTTTACAATTAAGTAGAAAGATAGCATAGCTAAGAATTTCAATATACATTATCTGCATTTTCGTAACAAAAGACTTATTTGTCGCAAAACAAAACAAAACAACCAAAAAACACCAGTATTCCTTTTCAGTTAGTAAAGTTACCGATCTCTTCCGTGTAGCATGCGTGTTCTTATTCAGACGTCCATGAAAATAAATCTCTCTTAATATCCAGCGCCAGCTCTCGAAAGCTTTTGAAAAGGTGATGACAGTAATCTCGGCGCTATCATTTCAGCACCCATCAAAACGTTACGGCTGGATTAGAATAACCCAGGTCGCCTGGGGATTTCCCCCTCGCACGAAACGCCCTGCATTACTGATTAAAACCCATCGGATAATCTTTAGATCAATCGGGAATGTGTTATTCTCCCTTCCAGACTGGTTGATTGCACATGTGTCAAAAGAAATTTGAGTCAAGATTAGTCTTCTAAAGAATAGATGCCACTAAGGTGAGGGATATGAAAAGCTACAAAGAGAAATATCTCCTAAAGCAATGCAAAATTGAGCAAGCAAATTGTGATCTACTCTAGAAACGATTTCAGAATCTATCACATCTTATAGTGCCTAACATGTTGTATTTTACTGTTGTGATCATATAATACATTTTTGTACTACCCTATCCGTGAACAATTGACCTGTTATTGGTTCAGTTCAGTGCACTACGTGACAAAGGCGTCACTCTGGTCGGTCTACATCTGTGTTGTCTCATCCTTTCAGCATGCTAACCCTCGTCTTCCTAATACGCCAATATTTGTCACAACCGTTTAGCAGCATCACATCCGACCGAAACTGAGAGTAACTATTTTTGCTCCTTCACTGAATGTAAGAGTAGTCACGTAGCATTTTCGATGCCTTTAGGGCAGCTAATGGTATATAGGACAAGGTATTGGAGGGGGGGCATCCCCCTCCTCCCACCGCATTTTTCCTTCCCAACCGAAGTCAGGTACTCGTGTTTACATCTGGTTGAAGTGAGAAAAGTCGTGCACAGATCATCACAGGGTCGACCCAAGGACTTTTAAGTTAAACCTCTAGCCAAGAATGGAACCCGTCACTCGTGTTTTCTACGCTTGTGTACCCGCCTACTTCACGCCACCATAGCTGTAAGATTCTAAGTTGAATAGACACTCGATACCAGGACTCGGAAACTTTTACATTAATATAGCAGTAGGCAGGCAGTATCAGACCAGTAAACATTAGAAATTATAAAATAAACTATATTACTATTATCAAGTAAAAGTATTCTGCACTTACCATAGTACAAAACTCCGACCCGGTGTTACCACAGGTCATGTTGGCCGGCTCCACCACTGGGTCGACCAGTTTGGCCATGTCCATGACCATCGGTTCGCACGGTCTGTACTCCAGCATGCCGGTGGTGACGTTCGGGTACTCGCATCCTGTGAGTTTGTTCACTGAGGGATGGGGACATAGTGTCAAGGCCAACACCACCCCCAGTGGAAGCCTAAGGACGCTCTTGGTCATCGTTTGCTACATAGCAGTTCGTCGTCAGTCAGACATGGCAACATCAGCGTGCTCTCCGTACGTACGTGTGCTCGTCTGAAATGGTAAAGAACACCTGGTGATTTGACTGTTATTGAACCTGATTGGTCGTATTGACTGTGGAGGTAACTAACCCTATTTACCTTCTAATCCGCTGGAAGAAATAAAATTCGTTGTGTGAAAACTAACATTAAAACGGGAAAGGTAAATGAAAATTGTCGTGCAGACTATGCAGTATAATGGCCGTCAAAGTTTAAGACTTTGTTAAAACTATTTTACTAGCATATAAAGGTACAAATGTACTTTCTCAGTTTTACAAGGATATAATATGCTTTGTAAATTAGTATCAAGCAAAGATTAGTATCTTCAAAATATTGTTTTCTGATATTAGAGGGGAGAACTTGGACACCGTTTATGTAAAGGTGCATTCTCACTGCACTTGCGTCAAGCTTGCATCACTGCTGATTCGAAAGATACTCAACGAATTTCAGAGATAAAGAATGAATTTTCTTACTTTTTGTTTCTTTTGTCGTCTTCTATCTCATACTTTTACGTATTACGCAATATCTACATTACAAAAAATCGGAGAAAATCACAAATAAGTGACGCAGTGACCGAACCCCGCAGTGACGCAAGCTTGACGCAAGTGCAGTGAGAGTGCACCTTAAGGCACAACCTTTGTTGAGGGAACTATGTCAGTGGTCGCCGTAAGGCGTCATTCGTCTTGTCCCAAACATGAAACGTTTTAATAAGCTGTTATCGTGACTACTGCAACACCTGTCAACTCCGGACCTCAATCACCTCCAGGTGTTTATTAGCAGCAGGAAATGACAGCATCGTTCACTATCATCCACATACCACACATGAAACCTTTCTGCAGTAACATTGATATCAATGTATATACTTTTTTGTTCTGGGCGTTTCCGTTCGAAAGAGCTTTAGTGAGGTGTATCTAGAAGACATTACTTTATCTGCTTAGCATATTTGCAACAATGGTATCGGAATAGGTAATTCAAGTTATACAAAGCGAAAAAACTGACATGTCTGCAATGGAATATCCATCTTTTATGAGATGATTTTACCAATCATGTCTTTTTAAGCATCATTGAAACTAGACTGGCAGTCTGTATATGGTGGCGATCAGTAGAGTTGTGACGGTAATGGCGTTATAATGGATTCCGGGCTTCAACCGGATGCTCCTAAGATCCGGGCAAAATAAGCCAGTGTCCTGAAATTAATTGGATAGGATTAAAGGCAGAAATGCATGGGCTGGGAGTTGGGGTCTCAGCTTTTGTTATAAGGCCCAATACCCTCGAGGCATTAGCTTTATGACGGATTCCCTACCCGATAGTGAATCACAGCCGACCATTTAACCGATAGGTAGCAGAGAGGCGTCACGCCGACCAGACGATTACGTTTAAAGTAAAAAAACAAGGATTACGTTTTCAAAGTTTCTAAAACATGTTGCATATTAGTTATCCAAATCCATGGTGGTTATGGAGGTACACTCATTCATGCATTCTGCACTGCTTCGTGTATGTATATATGATTTAAGCCTATAGAACATCAGGCTGTGTAAGCAATCTAGGTCACAGAGAAACAGAATCATAATAGTTTTGCACGTAAAGCATGCAGCTATAACTATCCACGGCTATTGTAGCCACAGATTGACATTCATGACATACTGCTGGGTTGTCCTGCGGTGAAGAGTGGCTTTGCGTGAACCAATGAAATCCTCTTACCAGCTTAACGCTGTTATTGTTGGGGGTCCAGATCTACAATGTAAGCCTAACCAAATCTGGGACAACCGCGCCCCAGAAACCGAGTAAATGCATGAGCCAGATTGCAAACTGGCGATTCAATATTGCAACACCCCAGTAAGATGAATAGCATGCATGCCTTTGGATGGAGTCCCTCGCTGCAAATGTGCTTTCCGTCAGTACAGTGGGATATTATGTCATCAGTCATCATTCTCTGCGTATATCTGTTGGATTGTGTTCGCTTTTTGTCTGTATGTGAGCTCATACAGACCAATCACTTTGACGGCGTTGGTGGAACATCAACCAGTCTAGGGCACTTATAATATAAGAGTTAGAAGTAGTTCAACTGAGAGACCGGTAAGACTTGTTTATTTTATCAAATCACTATTAAACTGCATTTATGGATGCTGCAAGCACTGTCACACATATAACACGTACAAGGTCCATGTGAAATATCTTTATTTTAGCGTGTGTTCTGTTACAAAGAAAACTCTTGCCCTTACCTTATCTTAATTTTCAGTTAAAGTTTGAATTGGACTTCTGGAGAACAATTTTCCTCATAGATCCATTGAGAGGGTGAACAAAGCTAGTTCAATTACCTACAATTTTCCATATGAGAAAAGCGATTTTAAAGTGATAACAAATGACTATCATATTCCCCGGCTTAACTTCAATGCAAAGTGTGCAGAATCGTTCTGATGACATTGATTTTGATGAAAGAGTGTTTAGATTGCTCTAATTGTACAGTCATAGAGAGTTGCTTTACGGTAGATAATACTGGTTAGTCCTCAGCTTGAAAGCAGTAGCTCATCAATCACTCCAATGGTAAGGTACTTATCACTTAGTTGCAGGGTTACAGTGAACCAGTTAAGCGCAATACTTGTATTAGTTTCGTGCAGAGGTGATTGCTGCAATGTTAGTGAGCTTCTTACCCGTCTCCTATAGGTAACGAGGGAATGATCTAGGCAAAGAGTGGGTCACGTTGCCGCTTTATTCATAGTCCCAATTGAGCCAAAAGTGGGTGTGAGTTGCTGAAGTTATACAAATAGTATGACACGCTGTTCATCAACCTTTCCAAGTACCAGCGTCAAAGGGTTGTTACTCGGCTACAAATTACCCCTGATGGGGAAAGAAGCCATTACTCTCGAAAGAAATGACGATGGAAAGCAATCTGCCAACCAACTACACTCGCAATAGTCTAGTAGATAAGGTTCATATGACCCAGAAGTATCGTTGCTTCAACAGCACGTTCTGAAGATGGCCAAAGATGCTTTCTTTCTACTATAAATCATCACTATAGACAAAGACTTGGATGTTCTGCTAGGTATTAATGTCAAAGTTTAACACAACTTTCTTGAAAACCTTAAAGAGTTTTAAACCTATAAACATGCATATGATTTCGATACCACACAATTTCGCCATGAAACGTCTATGAATTATAAATGCCTGACTGGATTAGATCTATAGAATAAAGTCTCTGGCAATAGATGCTTAGTTACTTCGAAAATCATTTGATTATATAGAAAACACCCATTCCAAATCTTGAATATTGATAACGATAATCTCTTATGTGAATGGGGGGGTAGATGGCGATGGCGCCACCAATACTATCAAAACACAGTTTAATTGCCGGGATCACACTAAGATACCACGCGTATTCATTGATTTTTTGTACACTTCTTTCCTTTCCTATTAGACACAAGTATCACTACCTGTGACAGAATCGTAAAGAATGGGCTCCCTTGACACGCAACGCCTTTATTTCTAAAGGTCGTAAAGTCAGGGTCAGAGCCTGAATAATATAAATCAGCTGCAATGATCACTTATCCTAAACAAAAGTATTTCAGAACAATTTGTCGAACGGTTTTGAAGCAATCCCCGACATGTCATCATTCTTACCGCTATTAAAGAAACACACACTTTTTTAGTTATCAATGCAATAGGAAACTTGTTTTGTAGACATCATCCCAGCGTCTCTTCGACTTGTTAAATTGGGAACATAAACTGGTATTCAACGAATGCAGATACCACGCAGTTATGTAGAACCAAATATATACGCATTCAACGACACACGTGAAAATCGAGGTCTCGATCTTCCTGACAACCGAGAAGTACTATTATTCTTTAATTACACACAAGTCGCATATGTGTATCTGTTCCAACTTTCTCTGTACCATAAACAATCGAAATCTTTACAAGGCTTCCAAAAATCCAGTGGAAACTCGATGCAGAATCGCCTGACTGGGCAGCTTTCATCTATTACCCGAAGAGGGGTCATGAAAGCTGTAATACAGCCGTTGGAACTTGCCCAATCGACCCTACCGTCTTGCTTCGATGTCGACATATTCTTACATTCCAATACAAGGCATGGGTAATCTCCGTATTTTACTACTACACTCTACGTCCTCCATACCAAGTGGGCTATATATCGGAAAAGTGAGTGCAGTTTTGTATGGAAATAACACAAAAGGGAATTTCAGCAACCATCTCATTTGTCATCATCCAGGCTTCCTGTCTTATAAAATGTTACTGTCTTACAGAAATTTAGCCACAACTTTAACAACGTGACCAAATGTCGAGCTTCTGTTTGAGGTGTTGCTATATCCTATGATAAGGTGTCTTGGCTCAATACTTCACATGTTGTATTTTGGAAAGCTTCTTCTCTAGAAATGCCTTTTTCTCCAGGAAAGCTTCTGCACAATTCGTTCCAAAGGCTTACACACAGATAGCCCACGGTGTTGTCTATCACAAAGAAAGTAGTAGGTTAACGGTCGAAAGCCATCTATCGCCGAAAACATATCAAAACTTATCAAATCTCCCCAGCTTTTCCCTACTTCAGAAAGGTAATCCGTCATGCCATTCTGCATATATCATCAAAATTGATCATCAGGCTAAGAAATCAAGTAGAATGCCAAACAAGGAAGCTCTTACCCACAATAACCGATTCCAGGCTAAAATATTGTAAGAAAAATCAATTGTAAACGTGACCGATATTACGAAAGCACCAATCTGAATCCGAGCAACTGGTCTCTACTCTTCTTGGACACACCTGGTGTTTGCCACAGGGGTGCGATTTATCATATATCTAAAAACAGTCAAACCCCCGGTGCTCGTAATAGACATCAATAAGATATAAGACTAGACAAAAATTAAAGTATTGCTGTAATTACAGTTGCATTCTCTGTATGTATCTAAAGACATACTCAAATCGAGAGGAGAGTATTCTGGATCTGATAATAATAATTGTCCTGAAAACGTATTGTATTGGCCACTTGGCATCAAACCTCGACCAGGCTTGTATTATACATCATCATTATGTTGAAAAACCCCGAGTACCCTCCATATAAGGACGCTTAAATATGCATGATGATGATACAAGTTGAAGTAATGTAGGGAGACAAGCCCTGCAGCTATACCTGTGCCCATAACATCTCCAAATAGATTTTGGAAATGACATCTATTGACAATATTGTTAGCATGTTGTTTCTGATACCAACTCCAAACTCACACACAGTGTTCAATGAACAATGTAAGTTGGACCTGCGGTGGGATAAAGATATAGACGGTGGGGGCCATGATTAAAAAACCGTTCCGTCACCGTTATGACTAAACAAATACGTCTTAATTTTGTGGACTGCCAGATCTAAAATTTTCATTCCCTACCTAAGATCTGCTTGTTCAGAAATTTCCTTTACCCGTGAAAACTATATGACACTGTTAGTCTTCAACGTCATATAGTTGCCACAAAATTACATCCATGCATACAAGCAAACAACACTGTACCCACAGGAATCTCGTCTCGCACATCTACAACGGAGTTCCACATGTACAAAAGCCCTTGACATTTGATTAGAACCATCTATGGCAGAGAGATGGACCTACAATAGTCACATATACTAAACCAGCCCGATACCTAGGACTACATTGTGACTCAATAATAGGCAATCAATTGATCCCCGTAAAGATAAATGCGGGAATGGGTTGACCGACACGCGGACTGAGCATACTGGACTGATTCAGTATCACTTTGAGATAAGGTATGTCTGCCCAGGAATGAGTTGGGAATCAACCCTCAGGCAATGTAAGTGTGGATGTCTGATTCTAAAGTGATACGTTCAACGCTGCTCTAGTGCACACTCGGGAAAGTTTCAGCGTTCAACCAGATTATGCAGAGGTATTTTTTACATTTTGAACTGAGCTGTTACAAGAGTCAGTAACTCTTTACATTAGTTTGGATGTTTCAGAAATTCTAAAGAAGAAGTTTTGAATATTCAAAAAAGCTGTGTCATCATCTCCAAACGTGTAGAAAAAGTATAATCAAAAATAACTTGTCACGACGTCACACCTTTTGACGATGGTCTTTCAGTACACGTATAGATACACATCTTCTTAACTGCATCTACAGGAAATGATACTCAAAGTAATTTAGTAAAAGGCTCTTCTTTTTAACGTTTACAAACGCACACGTACACATATAAATTTTGGTTGAATTAGTTTTTACGTTACATGCATTATTGCAGGGATATACTTTGAACTATTAAAACTGAGCTACATGTAAGACATGACCTTCCACATTCACTGCCGTGCAAAGAAGATATCTAAAGTGCATGTGAATTACAGAGAAAATACATCCCCGCAAAACAAACGGCCTTCACTTTCCTTCAGCATGATGGATATTTCTCACGGAACTATAATGCCTTCTCTAGTCACAGGAAATAGATTCTGTATAGCTACCTCAATAATTCCAAGAAAAGTTAAGCACTTTTTTCGACTACGCCCATAAACGCTTGACCTTTGTACCTTATACAGCCACCCACAGTGAGTATGATCGATTCCGTATGTTCTGAAGACATACTAAAGTGCGCGTGTCTATGACGTGCGCGAAGGAATAGGCAGTCGGGTCCCGATATTCTGAAATTCGTTCAGCAGGAGATAAATAGTCTCATTCGAGGTGTCGAAAAAGCCCTCCCAGGCTGGTGGGTGCGTGCAGCTTATTGTACCCTGTGGCACGGTAGGTGTCAGCCACTATTACCCGTGATGCCCTCCTCCGTCCTTAACTCTCATTTCAACAATCTATCACACGGATATAATGAGATCCAAATGAAGACGAACGCGGCAGCAGTGCCATAAATGAAGACATCACGCCACAAGAGATATATCGTCAGCCCGAAGTTGCTTCTTTTATGTCAGAAAGGTGAACGAGTATTCCAGGGTTTCAACCCTGATGGATCAAAGCAAACTGCAGACAGCCCTGTGCAATAACCCGGTGTGTTATCACCCGGTCAAATCCCTACTCCAGAAAGGATGGAGGCATCTGTTCACGACCTTCTGTGTCTCTAACGACGCGCCTGGAGAGGGTGGGATCTTGTAAAGGGAAATGCAATTACCATGAACACATCTGGAGGATTTGGTGTTGCTCACACATGAGAGGTCACGACATCGACCTCAAAGCTGTTTTGAAGAAGCTCTCTATCAGCAGAAAATAGGACTAGCATTGTCGAAATAGATACCTCCTTTGCTAAACAATACTTGGATCAAGGGGCAAACCAGCAGCGTTTTGCAGTTATCATAAAAGTGATAAACTCCTATGCCTTGTAACACACCTGTTTAACCACCTGCTCTGCTACTGGCACTACTGCGTAGCCAATCTGAACACAAATGAAGTTTTGCGAAACGATATGATAGCCAGATTATGCAGAAATGTTCACCTACGTTTACCCCGTCCCTGGGCAGGTGACAGTGAAGACGACACCACGTACGTTGGGGTTAGTCCTGCAGACCTGCCGCGATGCCGAACCAGGTCTCTCCACAGGCGCAGCCTCTTTCACGTGTCGGGACGGATCTCCAGCCTCGGCTGGAGCTTAATTATAGATAAGGGATCTCCCATGGGGGCCATGTAATGCTCATGCATTCCTGTCAAATCACTGTGCGCCAATCCAGCTGGCTCGAGAGATGAGCTGCTTTACGGGCTATGATAAGGGGCCGGCGGCTGAAGCGCTGGAAGGTTATTGGACGTGTCATGTATCACCTTTCTCTCTATTCCCTCGGCGGTAAATAAAAAGGTCTTCTCTAGCGCTGGTGAATTTATGTTGTGAGAAACTCCTAACGGTGCAAACTTGCCAGGGTGTGTCTTTCGACAGGACCGACCATGCCGCCTGTGGATGTCGCGTGACATCACCTTTCACAAGTAATTTAATTGAACACGGCACCCTCACTCCCAGCGGGCTTAAAAGGGCCTCGAAAAGACGGTTTGCCTGAAAAAAGGCCGTCAGGAGCACGGCACAGCTGTATTTCCCAGATCTGAGCGACAACATCTGACCACAAAATTTTATCTTGATCATAAACATAAAGATGATGTACAAACTTCTTCAAACTTTGCTCCCTGTAAGTTTTATCTAAGGGTACATTACAAAAAGGTCATAGTCTGTATCTAAGATACATTTGCTTGTGCTCTTATAAATATGAGTTCCTAGTATAATGAGTTTGTAATGGACAAATAATAAGAAAACTACAATGCCATTAATATGTACTTATTGTACAAAAGTCAATTAAACAGTAATACCCACCTGATTTAGCCATTAGACGAACTTGTGAAAAGTATGCATAGATTTTGATTGTGCTATGACTCTCTACATGTTTGAATCTATTATATCGTATTTGGTCTATATGTTGCAATCCTTTTGTAATAAGGACGCAATTTGATTTTTCACATATCCACCTGGTCAATGCCGAATAAAAACACAGCATGATATTATCACTGCATTCACGTGATATAGAAAATCAAAATCATTACCAGAATTTGTCATCATCCTGACAGTTATCTATTCATCTTTCACGATTCAGATCTCTAGATACAACTTCTAACTTTGGAGGTAATGGCATACTATAAAATAACAAAACAAAAGTAAAGTGTCATGTCTCATATTTCGTCTCCCTGCTAAATTTCCTTGACAACCCAGTCAACATTTTACTCTGGGTCATTAATTTGTATGCAGATCGGTAAACTGTCGGGAACGAAGTAGTAATTAGTCAAGTTAAAGGGACAACAATCCACCCTACACTTGGGCATCCTTAGTGCGCTACGCCCCCACTACACCCCAGGGATTGTCGTGTCAGAGCGATTGGAGATTAATTCGGTACAAATTAAATCATGTCATGTATGGTTTCGCCCTCAGTGACGATGATTAGACAGCCATTGCACGACAGGAAGGCCACTGTGACGTCGGCACTGCTACATCGTCTTTATTAAATATATAATTATATTTAATGTCCTATGGAAACCTGTGTGCAGGGAAGTATCTTGACATAATAGAAGTACACTCATATCAGTATTCTATTACTTATTTCTGATCTAGCTACAATATACCGAGCTGAATTCTATGGTAATAACATGATTGAAGGACGTTGTTTGGGGAAACAATTTCAATCACGATTTGTCAAATAATTAACTCAAAGCCATTATGGGATCACGGATTATGTACAATGGAGTAAGTCTGATTTATTTTTAATGAAATATTGCTTTATTGATAAACTGTGTCTATGACGTGTTCGTGATAATAGATTTTATCACTGCACTGCTTACAATATTAATTAGATGAGGGTCGGATGATTGAGCACTTTCAAAGTATCATCTGAGTTTTCACGGTCAATCTATTTTTCTTTTTACTAGTCGATAGACTATTCCATTGCTCCACTAAGCTTGTCAATAACATAAGAAGACAAAGTTTAGGTAAAGTTTAGAGGCTCACCGGTGCATTTTAACATCTAGAAAGCATAGAGAAGGACACCACGAATTCCTAATAGTCAACATGAAGTTACGTCAACATTGTGGTGAAGGACTCAAGAATCTGCTACACCACTAACATAAAAAACTATAACTAACAATGTTGAATACAAGAACAACAAGACGAGACTTCGGCGATTAGGCCGGACAGTCCAACTAGAATCCAAGAAAAAATCTAAGACCTGTCAATGTATAGTGTGCAATTGAAAGGTTTGAAATGTAACGTTAGGTAGGTTCAGTCATCTTATTTTCTCAACGCTAATTTTGTACATTCTACATTGTGTCAAATGCGGAATTTCAGGCTACGTATATAAAGAGTAAATCATACAAAAAATGGCTATACGTTTGAAATACTGGAAAATGGTTATCATATTGAAGACCAGCCAACAGCAATCTATTTGACGTATCTTACTACAGTCAGATCATTTGTCATTACAGTAATAAAACGCGTCTACGCGCTTCACAGACACACAGATGCAGGTGAAACTGTAATCTCATGCTGGTAAGAAATCCCGAAAGCGTTCTTATCTCCGTTTTCTAGTACACTATTGGTGACAAAGCATAATATGCAAAGCGCCAAAATATGAAAAAAACTTTACATCTTCGACAACGAAATTAATGCCCACGTCTCCCCTAAAGCAGCTTGGTCATAAGTAGTTGTCATCCGGATGTCATGAAAAGCGGAATAATTCAGATGCGATGGTACGTTATCTTGACCCTTAAGCTACAGCGGTCTACAGCAATAACTTACGCTTGGCACATTTAGCGCCTGTTTTACAGAGATATTGTTTTATCCAAAATTTTAAGATAAAACGTTACCAAGTATCATTACCTATTTGTTTGACAACGAGCATACGTCTTTTGGAGTAACACTAAACGTAATAAAAACGATGTCAAAATGTATTCACGTGTCCGGAATGAAATCTGCAGGCTATCCTACGTGGCATGCATTGCCTGTGGGCAGTCCAGGTGTGGCTTCGTTGTTGTCAGAGAACATAAACGAGCTGAATGGAATATAAAGAGTTGCATCTTCCATTGCCTGAGGATGCTAGGTTTTCTTGTCAGACGCGTTGGTTGGTTTTCAGTTTCGTTCATCGTTTTCTGGAAAGCATTAATCTTCATTTGTTACCTTTAGTTATTACTTACAAATCATGTGCAATAAAGTGTTTTGACCAATTTAACGTTTTTATTTCATAAGAACCAAATAGTTTTAAAGATACAAACTTTTCATCTTGTAACTTTATTAAATGTATAAAGTGCGATATTGCCGTAAATTTAATAGTCAAGGAACACTACTGTGATAGGAAACAGGAAATCAGACTATAATGATATATCGATACACGATTTCCATAAATGCCATCCATGAAATCCGTCCTTATAGCAGGAGCGTAGTAAATAGGATAGCGGTATGCTCATTCGTACATATGCGTCATCGATGCATATCGTGTAAATAAAGATAGATATGGTAATTAATAAAACTCATGCACAGCTGGACTGACAGAAATAGGACAAAATTTAATGAGTGCTTCCACATTTCTTTAAATGACGTGATTTTTGTTGAAAATCAGCTGTTATGTACCAAAACCTGTTATAATTGCACCACACCCTTTCATAATTGTACCACAAATGTCCTCATTCTCAACTCTTTTGATAAAGTCACAAACATGACCTGGACATACGACGAACATCCTTACTTCCTGTACGTCAAAAGGCGAAGGATCCCCGTACACGATTGGAGCTGACTTGATTACTGTTCACTCAGGCCGGACAGGACTTGGATGGATTAAGAGCCAAGGGAGAGAAGATTCGGTGCAGAGACTCCTGGGCTGCAACAATCTCACATGTAATTGAATCAATGCTGGCAGTTGAACAAGTGATCGATACACCCAGTCAGACTGATTTGGTTGCCCGCTTTCAGCTCTTGCCAAAGAGTATGTGGCGGTTTACTCCACTCCTTACTCAACTTAATCTATGGTTTTATCATTCCGGTATATTGTCTTTCAGTAATTCGTGATTGCAAGTTCAATGATATTGAATGAAGATTGAATAAACGTTTGTTGAGAATATACCTAATGAACAACAGTATTGAGGGCATATACCGTGAATATAGGAGCACGTGTTTTATGTCTTTTTGTTAAGACCTGAACACAAGTGTCAAAGTCAATTCAAATGTTGGGTAAAATGCCTTCTGAACTGAACTACAAACAGTAACTGAAGAAAGTTCAATGGATCTGGAGATTTTGCTACGCTCAGACGTCTACATTATCGTCTAGTACGACCTAAGCTAGATTGATTGCCGCAGCCAACGGTATGCTTTGCTTTGTTTGGTTTGGTTGTTTTGTTGTCTCAATGAAGCCAAAACGGTCATATTTTAGAGAACCCAAAATGTAATAAAGAAGACCACCTCATGTCTGCCATCTATTGTGTCAACAGTGATCACATTAGCATGGAGGGTTACGATAGGTTAATCATATAGATACCTTATGCATATCCTATATAGTTTGAGCCTATTTTGTAGGAACTGGAAATGTCCTTGACATATTGCCAGCCATCCAGTTCTGTGCATATACTTTCGTAAAGGCGGCATGAAAAGTCATTTAGCATCAGTGTTACTTGAGCTAACTTGTTACAGTGTTATTGTTCTGTGCGTCTTAACCAGTATAGTAAACGGGTTATGATAAGACTGCTGACAGAACTAGAAGTTGGTTGTATGATATTGAGGTTCTTACACAACCAGCAAAATCTCCCATGCTTTACGTTTCTCGGCCTTTCAGATACCTTCTGTACAGCTTCTATCTGGAGCACTGCTTCTCACCACAATCTGGTTCCGTAAAAAGAAACCTATATTCTACCAAACCTTAAACATTCTCGGAAGAAGTTGGTTGTTTTAGGAGATCTTGCCAGCAACGAAAGGTTCACCGACCTCACCACCTGACAACATACATGTACCGAGAGCAGACGCACGGAAGATGTACTGCCTTATCTTGTCATAACATCCTGCTCGAACTGAGCATAGAAAGGGAGATTATATCTCCTCTAAAAGCATACATACGCTACCGAATAAATCCATGCCTGAAAGACGAGTGAAACTCGGTACGGCGGCAAAGGAAATCGGTTCTGCAGCTAGTAAGGTTAGATACGGAAGCCCATGTCGTCAAAGGGACTCTTGAGTACGACTACAGGACATTCTTTCTAGCTGGTGCGAATTATTTAATCTTTGGCGTCATGTACGGACCACCTGCAGGAGACGAATTAGCCTGAAATGTTAAAGTGACATGTGATATCCTTGACGTCATCCCTCTATGTGTCCTCAAGGCAAAGTGGGTGTGTCCGGTTACACATCGTTACGCGCATGACTAATCATGTAATGCTGGGATAAAGAAAAACTTGCGAAAGCAATGTGTACTGGTCTCTTATTGCGCAAGTATGACATACACCGACAGTTGACATAAGGAAACCATTGGAACAAAATAGAGTGCCATGTTTCTACCTGTAACAAAACCATGCCACCGCATGTAACAGACTCTGTTTGTTTTACCATCACCACATTAGTGATACCGGTTCTGTTCTCATCATACAAGCAGCCTTTCATGTTGAATATTGAAGTATCTCAACTTACAAGCTACGAAGTCATGGTAATAAAGGCATCTTATGGTAGATGTTGTGGACGACATAACCCATATGACAATATGCAAATACTATCGTACATAAAATATGTACCATATTTTCAAAACACCTACTTGAAAATACACACCATCAATCTTTAGAAAACGTTCTTTTTTAAACCCCATTTTACATCAGTGACTGAACACAAGGAATGGACCGTCTCAGTCCCCACGTCTACGTACTAACAGTAAACTGTCCCTTTTCCACCATACTTGATCGCCTCTGAGTTAAGTATAGGGTGGCTCTAGTGGTATTAACCGATGAGTCACGCATGACACGATGTGTACACAAGCACATCCACTTTGGACTGTAGAGTTATGGCAAGCTTATGCCCATAATGCTACATGTCGTTTCCAGCTGCCAGGGGAATTACTCTTGTGCGCGACTGTCACGTTGTGTACAGTACAGCGCAGGCACATTTGCGTTCGTCGTGGTACGTAGGGCATCTAGCAGAAATAAACGTTGGTAAGGACATTCAAAAACCTCTCCGTCACAAAACCATGGGAGTTGTATGAAATTTTCAAAACAATACGTGTCGATGGAGGTTGGAAATCCAGGTAAAAAGAGGCATAAGGCAACAGTACTCAAGCAACCTGATAGATTTTGGAAACGGTCAGACGTTCCAGGTAGCAGCCACTACACCTTTCGTCAGAGACACTGAGTAAGATCTGTTGATCAGCAGGTTTCTAAAAACTATCAATTGACATCTAAACTAGAAAGGCCGACATTTGCTTGAGAGCAAATACAGCATATTTCAGCCATCTCCCTCCCCATGCAACAATAGGCTATTTCAAAATCACCCATTTGAAAAATCACTTTTACTAATGACGGTTTAACCCAAAAATGAGTCTTACAAAATTCCCCCGTTCAAGAATGGACTCCAGTGCACCCTATGTGAATTTGCACAATAGACCAGTCCAGAAATACTCCCACTGAAACCTTGGCCTTTTGAATAAGAAACCAAATCCAAAATTGAATTTAGCAAAAAAGGTCCCAGTGCATAAAAAGGTATAATAGACCAGTCTAAAAACACTTCCACTAAAATTGAATTTTGAATCATCACCCGTTCAAAACTGAATTTGAAAAAATCCCCCTTCCGTGAGCAAAAAATGGACTCTTCCATGTAAAGTAGAGCAGTCCAAAAATACATCCGCTAAAATAGGACTTTGACATAATCACTGAAGTCCAAAAAATGGATTTAAAAAAAAAGCCCCCTCTATGCAAGAATGGACTCTTCCAGAACCCCCATGTAAAATTGCAAATTAGCCCAGTCCAAAAATACCCCTCCTGAAAGACTTTGACAAACTAGAAGTCCCCAAAGTCCAAAATATGAATTTTGAAAAATCCCCCCTCCGTGCGAGAATAGACTCTTCCAGCACCCTTTCTGTAAAATTGCAAAATAGCCCTGTCCAAAAATGCATCCCCTGAAAGACTTCCCCAGTCCAATGATGAATTTAAAAAAAAACCGACCCCCTCCGTGTAAGAATGGACTCTTCCAGATAACCCCGGGCTCGCTGATTGGCTGCCACCCCCCCCCCCCCCCCCTCTTTAGGATATAGATTCAGGCTAAGTGATTGGTTACCTATCTAATTAGATTAAATAGACATATATGCCAGTAGGTCCAATCTGCAGCTGGGGGTCAACGACCTTAAGGTCATTGACCCCTCTGGCTATTGGAAAATGACAAAAAAATCCCCAAATATATCATTTTGACGTAGTCTATGACAAAAATTATACATGTGTCATTTGAATAAATATCTAGTGCACCCTTTTACCAAAATTTAGGTCATTTGGATTTAAAACCAGAGCACAATAGCCAAAAGTGTACTTTTTGGTCATAAAATGGCCAAATAATCGCAAAATTGAGCATTTTATTGTACCGTATGCCTCAAGTGTTATTGAATCCATGTGCGCATATGTCTAGGGCACTCCTATACTAAATTTCAGGTCATCCGGTTCTAAAACCAAGGTACAGGAGCCAAAAGTGTCCTTTTTTGGTAAAAAAATGACCAAAAAATCGCAAAAATAAGTATTTCGTTATACTGTACACCAAAACTGATATTGAATCTATATGGGGGACTTATCAAGGCACATCTGTACCAAATTTCAGCTCATTCGGTTATAATACCAGGGTACAGGGGGCCCAAATATACAGTTTTGGTCTTAAGATGACCAAAAAACCTTAATAAAATCATTTAAGAGACAGATATGGAAAAAATGAAAAAAACGTCCGAGGGTATTGGCCCACTCTACCCTTGTGCCAAATTTCAAGTCATTCGGTTGAGGAACAAGGGAGATACCGTGTTCTGAAGATTTGACAGGAGAAAGAAAGAAAGAAAGAAAGAAACATTACGAATACAATATATTTCACCATACCTATGGTATGGCTGAAATATAATGAGGTGACGACGAATTGCACACAAATGTTGTCAATTCATTGCAGTAAATATATCGTAATACAATGCCATGCAACCCTTAGGAGCAACCAAGGTCAGCTGCTGAAAATGTGCTCAGTCACAAGGGAATCGATGAAACGGAAGGTGACATAGTGAGAATGTTGTAGGAACTTCCCCCTAAAGTGGATTACAGTAACGCAATTTTCGCATTATTTCCACCACGTTTGAATAATTCAGCAACGGTTTTTGTCACGGAAAACACACTTCATGTACGCTCTAGCTTTCTTTTTCCAAGCAATTTGCACAGTTAGCATCTGTAACACACGTACTGCTGTGGCAGAGCTTGTCATATTGGATTTGTCCATTTTAGTGCCGAGATATGGCTAGCACTAGGGCAGGGTCAATCATGTGGGGCCAGTACAATGTTTAAATGTAAATCTCATATCTACACGTGGGTAATATGCTAGAATAGCAGGCTTAAGAATTAATATTTGTGTTTGTTTATGAACAGGAAGGTATTTATGAACGTAAACATAATCGTAAAGTTCTGATTGCTGGTTTACGGCTTATAAAACAAAAAAGAAGGGTAAACCCTTTTTCTGCTTTGTGCATAACTATTGCAAATAGCTGCAATTCAACACGCTCCGTGATCAACTTATACAACTACGAATGTTAAACAGTACCTCCTTTAGGGACGCAGAAATAACTGTGTCACACATGATGTAATGATTACAAGCATATCAAATATTTCGTAATGTTGATACTAAAGCCTCTTTTCTAATCCCATATTTTTGATATCACATCGACAAGACATCTTTTTGTATATTTGTACTTAAACTCCCCAAGCAAACAATAGAGATCCGTCTTTTCTACAGCCTTTGACTGATCCATTCTGTCATTGTTAACTTGGATACTTGGAATGCAGTATAATCTCTCAATGTCAGAATCTGGTGGTGAAGATCTCACTACACATACATGTATGCCGACACACAAGCAGTTCTGCGATCGATGCACCGTATCTTCAAGCACTAGCACCTGCTGTACACAATCACATTTTCTGCCTGTATAAATGTAAGTCTCTATATATCTCTACTCTATATCAACCACAGTTCCTCCATGCAAGGCAAATGCATATTGCTACAAAGATACTTCCTGTGGGAGACCCGGGGAGATTTAAAGCAAGTCATTCGGCTCACCTCCAAAAGGACGGGACCTCAATAAATCCTCGGCGGCCTACAGGAGACTGGGCCCGCCGACCCCCTGCTATGTCTAGTCGGGAGGGTAGCGTTTTCGGATGACCCTATTTCAGCTGATGTATACCGCGAATTACCGGCAAATAACGCCGTGCCTTTCTTGGGATTTGCTCCAATCATAGAACATTGTGCAATAGTCAAAACTCATTCCGCTCGGCTGGGCCAAACCAGCGCCCCGGGTCACCCCCAATCGCAATTTTATTCCTCGTTCACCACTCTTCCGCTCCCTTGGGGCAGGCTAACTACCCATGATTTATGCCCAAACGCCGCCCTAAATTGATTATTACTGAATTCCATATTGAAAATGCTGTGTGGGAATAAAGTTGATGCCTTGAAGTCAGACTTTACGACACTCAGTCCATTCGAGGGCAATTTCACATCACTAAGTTTGGATCTTCTATTATGGATAGTAATAAACCAAGCAATAAAAGGAGAAGTATTTGACCAGATATATGCTCTCCATCAAGAATACACCATCTTTCTCAACCAGGATGACGAGGAAATTGATGTACAGCTGCAGTGTATGTGTGCCCTAGAACAGGCCCTGTGATATATTATTTATTGCCCTTCCTTTATGTCGTGTTATCAAACGTGGCGAGGACTGGTTGCCAATCGGATCCTGTTTCCCGATGGGGTTTGGGACCCGAGTTGAGATAAAGGGGACGATAGGGAGTTGTCCTTGGCAGTAGGTACACCACATGGGACCTGTTAGGAACCTGTACGCTTGTTTCGCCATAAATAACATCACACGCGTGTGACAACGAAGGGCACTTGGGGTGTATGTAGAGGATAACTAATCGGTGACGAACATTGACGTGCATGTGACAGGACAAGAACGGACAGGAATTGAGCAAAGCGGCAAAAGAAGACAGAAGTGGGCCGGATAACACAAACCGGAACACGAGTTTTGGTCTCTTTATCATCTACACTTTTCACAAGGGAGACGAAGAACAGAGAAGTCATATGTCTTCTATGCATGATATAGCTATCATGAACATTTCGTTATGTAACAGTTCAGCGTACTTTTCTCTGTAATATTTGGTATGGACCAAACCACAACCATTAGTCATATTACGCCTTTATTTCAAGCATTACGATACGAGGTCCCCACAAGGAGTAAATTAGACATGACTAACCAATGCTACGCAATCTCACTAAACGTTTGACGTATCTGATAAAAGTGATGACGTATCTAATAAAAATGACGACGACTGGAATAACGCCAGACAAATCACAACCATAATCATATCAATCAAATTACATAAGCTTATTGGTCATCGTCATGACATTATAAGTGAGTCAACCATTTTAGAGAGTGGGTGGAAAGTCATCGTGGTGCCTTAATTCTTCTTGATTATCATAAGTTATGAATATTTCATTTCCTGTCGATAAAGATAGAGCAGTATTTACCATCAAAGGAACTTTGTGGTTTAGTTAATCTCAAATGAAAGAACAAGGTAAGAAATTTAGGGCATTTGAATGAAATGTTGATCCTTGTTAGTTTAAGTGGAAAACGCGCCCCAGACGAGGTTTAGTGGAATGATGTATATCCCCATACCTGGCATATATAATCCTGCTGTGGGTTATAAAGATAAAGGCGATATGCAGTCTGTAATAGACGTGCGTAACTCCTTTTCTTTAATATACGATAACAGTCTTCCCCTTGCATGCATACAACTTTGTTGTACGCTAGTCCATGGCATCCCCACAGAATACCAATACAACTATTCCCATATCTATTGCTATTGCCCAGAGCTAAATATTGGTAAAATACCTAATACTTATTATATGTACGCACACAAAAAAATCACTCTTACATAACTAATCCCTCCGCGGTCTCAGGCGTGCAGGGTGGGCGTTCGGCTAGATCTTTATTTGACACCGTTGGTTGAATAGTTTAACACTGAAGAAGACGGGGAATTTTCTCAGAGTCGAGGGCGGGCCCTTTGACTTTTACCTGCCTTGCAATTCTAGCGGGAGAAACGCAGGGCAAAGAGAAACTCCACAAAACGGGAAAAGCACAGGGTGCGGTCATGCGTCGCGACGTTTATGGAATATTGGGAACGCACTTCGTGACATTTACCGACCAGGGAACGAATCCGCTGCCGTGAAAAATGGAGGTGAGCCACATCTGGAGAATGCTAGATGGCAGTTTATTTACATTAGAGTGACACGAGACCAAATGGAGCTCCATCCTTCTCTGCTATCTGTGTCGTCTGATCATGATATCATATTAAGATTCGTCCATGGGGGGACCGGGATCGAGACGGCAGCTGATACTACAATCAAAATACTTTACAGAGTTTGTCGTGGAGGCCGCATTTTTAGTGATCACAGTGTCTGTTCATTTAAATACATTACCAGGTCGAAAATAGAATTTTTGTACCAACCTGTCACCGTTGGGTATAAAGTGAGACTGATTACCCTTATTAATATTTCAGGGGTAATGACTGCTATGCAGAGTAGACGTCGACCTTGCCTTGGAGAAAAAAAAGCTGTTTGCAAGAAATTAGATTTATGTTACACCGACATGATCTAATCAGCCTCTTCAAACCCCATGCTAATGATACCTACTGAAAATGAAGTTGTGTCTCATCATCGTGACTATCTACAACATATTGATGAACTGGTGTGTACTACATGTAGTTCATACACACAGCTGAGTTCGGTTGACACAACGAAGACTAGACAAGGCGTGTTATCATGAATTATGCACACCAGCCCAATAGCAAAGCCATCTTAGATTCCGAGCAACCCATACGACAAACGTCTTCTCACTGTCTAGTCCAGCAGGATCAGTTACACAACTAAACGATAACACAGATCGGTGGCATGCAACATACCTGGCCTTCCTGTCCAGGAAATATTTCTATTGGCATTCCTCCAGACGTAGCTAACGTCGGCAGGCAGTATACGTGACACCCTCCCGCCGCGCTCTAGTGGTTGTTTTCCCCCCGGATTTTCCTCGCCATCGATTTTATATTACCCAGAGAACTTCTCTTCCCAGAAGAAGTCATGATTATAGCATAAGTCAATCAAGCAACTTTGCAGGATATTAATTTCCATGAGTCACTGATTGAAAAATGGATGTGCCTAATGTTAGCCAATAGTTTGTGCAACATCGCCCCCTACCGGAAAGCAGTTGGTGCTGCACGAGGTGTAATGATCGCTCGTTTTCAGCCAAATAGGCTTATTAGGAATGGCATCTGGCACATTGCGTGTAGTAAGAATAAATGGAGTGGGACAAATTATGGGCGTTTTCTACCAGTGCAATAGGCTATTTGCTTAGCTCCAAACTATAGCCTGACCCCGATGTCACTGGGCAATCCTCTTATGCCCAATTGTACTGCTTTACCCTGAAAATGACGTGTTCTGATGGAGCCAATGCTAACAAAGGCTATTTAGAAAATTGGTCCAAGCAATTTTTTCATTGATCACTGATATTAGATAAAGGGGATGGAATGAGGACGTTGAACTAGTTCAAGATGATTATATCGACATACTGTCAGAGGTAAAGTATAGCTGTGATTCTATAGTTGAGGCTGAATATTCGAAGAACCATTATACTAACAATGCACAACAATCAAAAACAGCACGAGCGTTCATAGAACTGGGAGCAAACAACTGTATATACACAAACATGCCTACAGAATGAAATGATCTAGGCATGAAGTGATGAAGGGATTGAGTGGCGCCTTGACCCTCCCCAGATCCCTACTAACCAATTAAGGTCTATTATATGGTTTACCATGCTGAAATTGGGGCGCTCTTGTAGCCCTTGTTATTCCACGGTCATCGGTGCACGGCTCTAATTCGACCTGGTCAACTTATAACTGTTACAGCTTTATGTTCAAAGTCAAAATGGACAACTGTCAATAGATCTTGAGGAGCATTTAGGTATACCGCAGTTTTATCGTTATGCTTATTCTTCTCCAAACTGAAAATAGCTTTATAGCTGGCGGTGCCTACAAATCTTGAATGGCATCACAGTCTGTAACACACAAAATGGTCAACCAACCAACGATTTCAGGTATGCAAGGTAGCTGGTGACCATGGGACAACTACATTCCGCGCACGATTATCGGCAAAGAGCAATGAATTGATACATTTTAAGCATTTTGTAAATAGTAACATATACATACAGCGGTTCAGCTTTCTTTTTATGTTACACGCAAAAATGTGTAAAAGTAAATTTCGCTAATTTCACCAAAGTCCAAAATCAACCCTTTAAAAAAAGTTCTTAAAAAGTACAACTCAGACTGTTTATAATCCATGTCGGAAACGGTCGCTTCACGGAGGGCGCTTCACGCAAGAATATTTACAGAACATTAGGTGGCAGACAAGAAGTTAGCTGGATGCTCGGGAGAGTGCTAAATGCCTCCTGGGAGGAACCGAGACTCTCTGAGAAGATAAGACAACGGAGAGTGACGCTGGCTGGACACTGCGTCCGGATCCGACATACCGAGCTAAAAGCCAGCTAGCTTATCTTCAGGGATTCAAAAGAGGGAAGTAGACAATAGGGGCAGAAAACCCACAAACTTCAATAACAACTTGAAAAGGGACGTTGGACTCAGCCACATCACCACAGCAGAACTTCGCTTACTGTTTAAGGATAGGCCGAGTGGAAAAGAAGAGCCCCGTGATGGCAATACTAGATGTCCCCGTTTATGGTTCAAAGTTCCCGACCAACCTCCCTGAAATCGCCTCAATGTTTAGAAATACGACGACTTGCATTGGCAGCAGCAGTCAATAAAGTAATGGGCAACCCAAGGTAGTAGCAATATGCCCCACTTGGTACATGTACAGAGGGTCTTGGTGAGAGCTTAAGATAGCATCTGTACCCGCCGGGTTTGATAAAGATCTACTCATGTGACTGTCTCTTTGCACTATGATTCATACTTGGGAGAAGACTTTACGCTGTATTCATCAAACGGACCAACTATCTAGCATTCTCCTTAACCCATATATATATATATATATTATATGACGATTATCTACTTTTAAAAAGTCTAAAAGAATTCGCGTTTAGTCAAACCTGTATTAAATTCCACAATCTTCACTAATACACGAATTTGCATGAAAAAGACTTTATCATCTCTGTGACTATTTTTTTTGTTTATAATACCTATACGGTAACTTAATTACACTCGTCACTGGTCATTGTGTCACATCACGTGTGTGTTCATGCGTCATTGAACGGTACAATTGCTTGCCGCCCAATGAAATACACCGTGGCTTATCTGACGTTTCTAAATACCTCTCAGTATATCCCCGTCTTACGTTTATTTCGCTCAATATAACGCGTGATTGCCTGTCATCTCTGCTGTCCTGTCAATTCAGCAAACCCGTCTCGTTCTTTTCCTTTACTTGGCTTTATGTTATTGAGCCCAAGTGGGATGAAGACGTCTCATTTTCCCAGCTTTGTTGTCGGCCCTTGGCTTGATGAGTCCATGGACAGTAGTCTAACTAATTGTTAATTGTAACAAGAATTAATACGAAAAATGAAAAAGAAATGCTTATATTCCAAACCTCACCCTAAGTGACAAATAGAGGTCCTGGTGGAAAGATAAGACTACCACGAATATATGGTGGTAGAGAGTTGGTTTCTTGCTCTCGCCAACCAGAAATGAGCGTACTGTATCTACAGGTCGAACCATATACGAGTTATTGAATGTGCAGTCTGTTGTGTCTCACATTGAAGGCTAACTTGAGCGGGCTTGGCGAACAAAGTTTGTAACAGAAGGCAATTTATCACCAGATCTATTGGGCTTGCAACATGAATGATTTGATATATCATCCAGTCGTATTTTCACAGAGGGTACTTCCGGAACAACCTGTTTTAGTTCCAAAGACTGTAACGGCTCTTTAGAATTTCTTCATTTAGTGATCGTGGCCTTTAAGACTCAAGAAATATTATGTAACTTTAAAATGGAACAGTAAGCCTCTATATTGACAGAGTTGACTGAAGAGTACAATCATGGAAACGGTTGATATTCTACTACACAATAACTCAAGGTCCCAATAAAGTAGGAAATAGTCTTCATCCTTGTGTGGGAATATCCTTCCTACACTGCGGGCCTACAGAAGACGACAAATGACGGTGTAGAAAGGCATTGAAGGAGGACTTACGAATTGCGCGTATTCTGCTGAAGGCCGTTATCGCCCTTCCAGGACCACTATCTAGGGTGATCTAACATCCTCTTACGCATACAAAACGGAAGCAGTCCTCGTTCATCGCTTCCATCTCCGATATACATACTTCCAAATGCACAAAATGGCTCCGGGCGGGGATAAAGACTCGGAAATGGGTCGTTCATCTTGAACGACCACGTTTGTCATTGTCTATCTTGACATGAAGTAGACCTGGCCTTGTGACATGGGCATTATTTCAAGTCTCCGCAGCCGAAGAATTTGACTGCGAAGAGCCAAATTATACATGCGCTTTGGCAGCCGTTCTCCGAACTGATAGGGGCAACAGCCTGTGGGAAAGTACAAAACTCAAATGTCAAACGTGAAATATGGAAGAAGGGCACGCCTGCAATCTGGAGGCAGCTTTTCGAAAAAGTAACAAGGTAGCTTCAACAAAGATATGTGCCTTTAATACATCACATTATCAAGAGCGCATTGTCTACAGAGAGGTGTAGTGTCTGCAATACCCTCGGTCTGAGTCATGTGCATCGTGTTATCGAGGTTAATTTCTGTCGTTGTTGTCTAGACAGATCCTCATTACATGTCAACAAGTTCTTCTACCCATTTAATCATTCAAGAATCCGCTGGCATTCTACCTGGCGACTCGAGACCCTTACGGTCTATTCACACCGGGCCCCGGTCACAGGCGTGCCCGACCTTACAACTCCCTTATTCCGCTGACGCCATCTTTGAATAAAGCAATTACAATTCTAACAGGCTGGCTAATCTACCACAAAACAGGAGTTGAGCGACTCTTCCACTTCAGGGTCTCATCAATCGATACGTGGATTGCCGCGGAAAGATGTCAGCGGATGCTCAACAAGGTTTCTTCGTTTTATAACATCATCATCGGTATTGTCCTGACACGTCGGAGTTGGTATGTTTAGTAAACGTGGAATTCAAAGTCATGGTAGATGAAGCCAATAGTATTGCTACCCGTAAACGGTGTCAAGTTGGCGTTATACGGAGGTAGCCAGTGGCGGCTGTTAGCTAGATCTAAACAACTTCTGCAGTCGCTGAGTATCGCAGGGGCTTAACCAAAAAGTGGTTTTAAAAAAACGTGGAACATAAGTGTAAGGATTGTATCTGTTGGATACACCAGAAAGGGCAAAGGAATGCACCAAATCTATCAAAGCCAAACCGCGACAGGTTGTCTCGTACAGTTCTCAATATGTCATGCGTTATGCAGATTTCTAGCAAACTCCCATGTAAAAGTCCCATGTAGTCAAATTAAGACTTGGTGATTATGTATCATAAAGTCATTGATAGTTTTGCTGGGAATGAAACAATTTATCCACACTACGCCTAAAAGTTTCTTCCATGACTTCGTATCTACTGATCGTATCCCAAACATACACCAACAAACCTGCATCGGCGCCATCGCAAAAGAACGAAGCTGTGAAGAAAAGGAAGCTTTTAAGAAAAGGGCATTTGTTTAACCGATAACCAATAGTACATGTATGCTAGTAGTACTCGCTCCTTCCAGAAAAAAAAACAAATACGGTTAATTTAATACTCTTGACTAACCAATTGAAAATTTAAAAGTGACATGACGCCCCTAAAGCCAATTAAATAGTCGCCTACAATCATCGATTTTGTTGAAGCCACACAGTTGAACAATTATTACAAAACACCCGTCTAGCTTGATAGCACTATAGCAACATCCTGCAGAGAACTTAGAGTCTCCGCCCCTTCTTGATCCCTCGCAATATTGCTATCAACACAACACTGTGAACAAGTAACATACCGCAGCGAAGTTTATCCAGAGTAGCAGGCATTCATGAGTGAGCACGGATTGTCTCTCAGGAACAGACAGTCTTCCTCTCTGAAGTTACTGACTCGGGACTCACTCGGCGGTTTATCTTCTCCAGAGACTGAAATGCTATTCCTGGCCCTGATCCTCGGCTCAGAGACTGCAGGAACATATGTACTTTGCAGATAAGATTTGTCAGTCTCCACTCCACATAACCGTAATCTTCTTGTGCGGAAAGCTCGGTCACCTTCACAGGAGATAAAATCTCACGGAAGGTGGCTGAACTCTTCAGCTTTGTCGAGCGGGAGAAATGTTGTATCTTCTCCACCCACGTGCGAATGATCTTCAGGTAAGACTCTTAGCGGAGCTACAGAAGCAGCAACAGAGCCCGCACTCACTGAGCTGAAGTATTGGGGCCAGCAAAGATCAAGGAGGCGGCAGAGCAGAACCGAAGCTAAACATCTCTTCCTCTTATCGGAATGACGATGCGAGTCGGCGGAGAGGTAGTCCAAGCAGCGGGAGTGAATATCAATGGAACGGACATGAGCCCAAGCATACGGCAAGTCATTAAACCTCTGGTTCCCTCAGGAAAGGACGGAGATCGATGTCCAATACGGACACCGGGACTTATTTCGAGTGTTAGAAAAATGGAGAACATATCCGCCTGATCCCCAGACGAGCGTAAAAAGACCAGATTGCAGAGGGATTGACCAAATGGGCGGGCTGTTTACAAGTATGAAATGGGCTGCCTTGAGTTACGGCGCCGGGAGGAGATGAGGCGAGAGGCGGGGATTAGACAAAGGGCAGAAATTAGTGGCCCGCTGTATGATAAGGCGCTATGATGGAGCACGTGGAGTGGAGGCCGCGACAGCCCAAGGCATATCCTGGCAAACAGCCAGCATTATGACGTAAGGCTATGGAAAGGGAACACATTTGGTTTGTGAGATATGATATCTATTCACACGTCTCCAAGGAAATAGCAGCCGGAACTTCTTATTGTCAAACCTTAACGTGGATGAACAGACCGTCTTCGTACCCACGCAGGCATGTACAAACGAACTGCACTCATCTCATCTCACACTTCACTATTTCGCTCATTCTGTATCATTTTTAGTCTTTTTTTCAACATCTTATTCTTCCTGCTCGACGAAACATGAGTAGGCATTTGCAGAGATGCGTGCACTTAATCTAGCTGGTTTTCTTGTAATACTGATTGAGCGATGATGTTTTAAATTACGTCTTGTTTGTTCATGACGAGAATACTTCCTGTGGTAAAATAAGCCAAACAAATCTGACACTGATTACCAAGGCAGTGGAGCTAACGGCTACTATGGAAATGAGAATTAGCAGTATAGAGTAGGACTGAACTAAATTTGTTAGGATGGGTGTGCCTTTTGTATAGAACTGTTCAGTCCTATGTTTAGGGGAATAAAGAACTATGTATCTGAATAAAATACAAAAGTTTTACAATCATTTATGCATACATAGACCAATAGGTCGATAATGTACATCATCAAGTCTAAAGAAACAACCATTTCAAACTGGTCTTTTAGGCAACCGTGGCCTTGGAAAGAACTCTCTGAGGTTTAACAGAACCGATGACATAGCTTACAGCATACGTTTTGACTAATACCTTATTCTCCTCCATCTATTGATTCATTTTTTAGGGTTTCTAATAAAGGTTTTCGACGGCCATGTATCTACTTCGTTCCCATATATCAATGACGTGAACATTGTGTCTTTATAAAAATACTTCCCTTGATTTTACTAAATTCCTACGGAAACTTTTGTTTGAAATTTTTCACGCAATTTCCATTTTTCTCATGATCATTTTCCACTGCTCCATTCCGTACTCGCTCGAGCACCACCGTTGAAAGTCTAGAGGCGTGATTTACCGTGCTCGTCAGCCTCCAACCCTCTGTTTCCTTGGCTATTGATCAGTAAACCCTGTTTAGATGAACACGAGCGGACAGAAACCTATCCCGTCCCTCCCCTGCCCTCTGGTGAAGAATATCCTGCCCAACTTGAGAGAATCAGACCGAAAAAAATCGATGTGGACTCCAAAGAAGGAAGGTGCACGGCCGTCACGGTCTACACTCCACAATTTCAAGGTAATGAACATCGTAATAGACTTTCTTCATCTACTGCGGATAACCTAAGCAGGTGAAGCCCCTTGGGCAAACATGCAGTTCAACATGGTGTTCAAAGTGATAAAACAAGGATTCAAGTGCAAGCCGTCTAGCGACTGTCTCCGTTTGTTGCTGATTATCTTGTGCTGCATGGCTAGGTTTTGGTCTTCATTTCTAAACAAGTTGCAAGTCTTTAGAACGTGTGGATACTTTTTTGGAACGATTGTGTCTTGTATAATTCCACATTTGCTTCATACAACAACAAAAAAACATTTTAAATACCGAGCGTCAAGTTTTGAAAAAAAATACTTTAATTTATTCTGTTCGCACAATCACGGTTGGAAACAGGTAGAACATATCTCAAATGACTTATGTGTGAGATGACTCAGTACAGTCAAGAAAAGTAAGTACATATCTCATATAGTAAGTACATGTATGTAATGTAAGTACATTTCTGAGAAAGGTATATCTATGTTGTCTTTAAGGCCAAGGACGACTTCGACTGCAGCACGGGGTACATTTGCCAGCAGTGATATTACCTGTGCGTATTGCTTCGAAGAATTATGAAAAACGTAACGTAACACAGCCACCGTGTTCCCTGACCATATGTTTGCTCTCCACGGTTGTTTGTAATTTGTTTTTGTTTTGTTTGATTTTACGATCGTTCAATATCTTAGAAGAAGAACAAGAAGTAGAAGGAGCACTTTATTGCGCGACAACTGTAACAGGTACAATGTATGGCAATCTGTGAATACAATGGAGTTGAACTATGTACTACTACAACTAAACTAATCTAATCTAATGTAACAAACAGCATAAACAAGCTGGTTAATATTGTACAAGCTGATACTTATGACGCATATAGTATAAACAAACTTGCTGTGAATGGATCAGTAGTCCATTATGTTTTTCCAGTTAGCCATTTAGTATCCAGAGCAGGACTTCCAATCATATGTGCTACGAGTAACAGTGCAACGTGCAGTCATGTAAAAACCCACGGTTCACTCGGCTTGGCACACAACCCGTGGTGAAGGTAAGCAGGGCCGATCCAAAGGTTCGGAAAGACTGATTATATGCCAACTAGGAAAGTAAAGGCAGTTCCAAGCTGTCGGTAGACTAGTTCATATCACGCCACATTGCGCATTTACAGACTTGATGAACACGGAAAATAAATTTGCCCCCAGTTCGCCTCTTCTCAAATTATTTTGTGATCGTAAAACGAAGTAGTTTTGGGTAAGATGCGCGCCAAATGGAGCCATTTATGTGCAGGGCGGGCAAATGAATTTTCCAAATGCTCGCCCAGGTGACTGCTCACATCAAGCTAGTTTTATGCTTGGTCTGGCCGCTCCTGTGGACTGTGTGATTAACCCTCAAGCGCCAGTGGTCGGCTCTTGCTTTCGATTCTCTGTGTTCCTCGTGTGAGTATGCAACATAATGTCTACTTTGATTATTATGACTTGCTTACTTATCATATGTACAAATTATATACCAGTAAACATGAAACCATTTCGATATATTACACATATCTTCACCATCATTGCTATTTGTAGGGCGACATTTGTATTATTATCAACATCGTTTCTAGTAGCCTGAGGGACTCCTCTGTGTTCTAATGGATGACTTTACGGTGTTCTTTACGTCGCAGAATGCTCTTTCGTTTGAAATTAGTGGGTAATGCAGCGGAAAGAATGCAGCAATACATCTGCCACAATTTATAGCATGTGAAATGGCAGAAAGAATGTTTAGTCATATGTCTTCCCTGTGACGGGATACGAGGGGTAGGGTTCTGCCTGTGGCTTAAAACAACGGTAACCAGAAAGAATGAAATGAGGATCATATTCTATCAAAGATTTATGGCTGATAACATGCCCGTCTCATGTGCACTGATATGGAAACTGTAAGATACATTCAAACTTCTTCTAAGCCTTAGAAGGTGGGCTACCTTTTGTTGTGATTGACACAAATCATCAGCATCTCATTACGTGCAGTCAGCCGTTCAGTTGGGGTCTCCATAAGCTGCAGAGGCCACGGCATCTTCCAACTATATTCATGAGAGGTATTTTCCTTTAGTTTTGTAATGATGCAAGAGAGAGTAAACCCGGGACCTTTCGGATAAAAGCCTTTTGTAGTACTCATATCATTAACGTGAAGCAATGACAATGATGAGGGTAAAATCGCATCACGGAATAGCTTAATCTTCAACATTGCCGTAAGCTTTGTTCGCCTAACTTTGGGGAGTGTTTCTGATTAAAAATATCGTTGGCGTTCACCAACCTTACACTGTAGTTTCGGCGGTACTTGAATGATTTGATGAACTGCAACTATTGACAGATAGTTACATTTGTACGTCTGTTTTAACTACTAGGATGTGTCAGGTACATTTTTATGTCTGTTTAGACCACTAGGGTGTTTCAAGTACAAGCAACATATTGGACTTTCTATAGATGGTTGAGCTATTATATTTGCTGCTGTACAAAAAGTACACAGCTGGTTAAAATGGTTTCTTTTAAATTCTGACAATCGGCGATTCCAGCTTGTTATCTTTCCCTTGTGCAACACAGCGTAAAATCGCCGACTTTAAATAGCCTAATGCCTATGGGGTAATTAAGGAGAAATCAACGCGATCGTTAGAAATAATTGGCACGTCAAGTACAAGTGCTCCTACATGGCTGCTTTGATCTCCGGGGTCTCCTGCCTGGATGTAAGGCCCCCTTTCTCAATAGGATATGGGTAACCTTCACTTTCACACTGAGAATATCATACAAAACGTAAACGTGTGACTGAGAAGACAAAAAAACACAGAAAGTGTAAAAAGATTCATTGAGCGATATGTAAAATTTTTGATAGCAGAGAGCGCGACGAGAATTCCGTCCTAGCGGAAAGGGGTCATTTGGGTATTAGGGACTTGTGTCCGTGAACCTAAGCGTGTCACTTGGTATTGTTCTGATACATCACGTTTCGCAACTTAGGTATAGATTCCATAGCTAGGATTCTTATTTGGCTCATTGCCTAGAAAGGGCCACACCGCGACGTAAAATGAAACTGACAACAAAATGTCAACTATAAGTGTGTATCATAGACAAATCTAGAAATACACGAAATTATGTATTGCTACCAAGTATGTGAAAGATGCCGTCGTTTTGTAAGCCTAGTGTGGTACTAGTCAGGTGTACGTGTTAATACTTTATACCTGGCTGGAAATAATTGGCTTTCATCCGAGCACATTTCAGCATCTACCGTTTCAATTTCAAAAGAAATAGACAAAATCTATATCATAACATGTCAGGCAGCTAGATGTTGGAACCGCCAGGTAGCAGCTCCAATTCAAGTCCACCCGAAGATCGCAGCAAACCGAGTCTTCCTGGATTCTGGACTGGTGCCTGTAGTGACACGCCCAGGCCTAATGGCAGCAAGCTCTATAACACATTTTAATTACAAAAGTAAATGGACAAAAATTATATCAGAACATGTCAGGCAGCTAGATGTTGGAACCGGCAGGTATACAGCTCCAAGTCCACCCGAATATCCCAGCGAGCCAGTCTTCCTGGACTCTGGACTGGTGCCTGTAGCGACACGCCCAGGCCTGATAGCAGCAAGCTCTATAACACATTTTGATTACAAAAGTAAATAGACAAAACTATATCATAACATGTCAGACAGCTAGATGTTGGAACCGGCAGGTATACAGCTCCAAGTCCACCCGAATATCCCAGCGAGATGAGTCTTTCCGGACTCCTAGTGACACGCCCAGGCCTGATAGTAACATACTATAACACGATGCGACGCGGGAGCGCACCAGAAGGAGTCGTCAATAATTCACGACCTTCTACATGTTTGCTTTGTAACTTTCCAAAAATGACTACATTAAGAGACGGGGTGACACGCTAATAATCACGCCGGATGATTCATCCAGACAGAAGGAAGGTCGTAAAGCTCGCGCTGCGCAACGCTAAAATAAATCCTTTAATACCTCCGCCCTGTGGGACGGGTTAGAAACGCTGCTGTGATTCAGGGGTAGGTAAGAAGGGGAACTATCGGCATTACGGACAACAACACCATACAGCGAGGCCAATGTTATGACTTGTATCTTGCTGATCTTGGCCTGAAGGTAGACTATACTGATCACACCATCAGCATGAAAACTAGCTGAAGGGTTAGGAGGATGATTTGAAGTATACATTCTGGATCATTCTGGGAAGGTAGATGCTTTGAAGTACATATTCCGGGAAAGGAAGATGCTTTGAAGTACAAATTCTCGCGTATATTTGACTATGTCTATGGACAACGGAACAGCAACTAAATTTGTATGTAGGAACGACCCACATGTGCTCATATCTGCAACAAATGATGCATTGTTATGGAACCACAAATTTTCCATAACACCCATGGGCCCAACGCCCACGGGTACGCCCCGTGTTCTGCTTACTAGTGCTATATCAACAAGGAAATTATATAAAAAAAAAGCAAGAGTGACAGCCGACGGTGATAAGGCTAAGCAGTCCGAAAAGCACTTAATCCAAGAAAACGCAAATGCGCTGTAGCATCCGAGTGCATCCATAGTAGGAGTCATAAGCGTACTGTTCTGTGTTGTTTTATGGACAGAACCCACATTATGATGATCTACACTTCGTTTCTACTTGGTGTATGCCCTTAAAAAGACCCCGGAATGGTTATATTTTGGTCCCTATAGTGGAACTGTGACGGAAATTCAGGTTGTTATATCTTCTATTCTGGTCAAGCTATGTTCATGATTTTCGGTTGGAAGGTAGTTCTTATGCATGGGGATACTAACGTAGATTTCAACCCCATATTAGCTTCTTATAAAACTGCAGGGGCATTTTTATTGAATTGTTTGAAGGAAGGGTTTGCAGATTTTCGTATGTAGCGGAATGTAGGTAGCTTTAGTGATGATTGGCACAGCTAACTGCTAATTATGCAAATTAGGATCTTATTTCCATAATGAACGACAAGACATTATAAAACCAATACGTTCTATGATAGGACAATCTCAATCATAAAAGATATCTAGCTGAGGAAGATAGGAACATTGACTGATATCAATCATACAAATGAAGGCCTACTTTGCATAAACATTGAGAAAATAGTACAATTAAATAGACAGTAAATGATGGGGCTTTTATACTCTGCTGTCGCAACTTGAATAAATTTGAACATCGTTAAACATATATGCATCGTGTAAAGTAGAGACAGCTAAGTATTTCATTTGAATAGTAATGAAGCAAAGTTACTTGGCAAGGTCGTGGAACTCACAAAGGAATGTTCAAATTTATTAAAATAGTTTTCTTTGGAATTAGGCATTGGCGTTGGGTACGAACGATTAGCTCCTTTCGACCAATCAGGTATAATATAAGACCCATGGCAGTTTTGTAAAGCTCCTTCAATGGTTGTCATATGCATGCAGGAGGCCTATGAAGAGAATGATGACCTGACCGCAGCCATGACATCAAGCTGAAGGAAACTTTTCTTCCGTTACAGGGTAAAGGTGTGCATTATCATACTGTGATACATAGATCGCTGCACATACGACCAATATATTGACGACGGGTGAAAGACTAACTTTATAGTTCTGTACTAGTTTCAAGGGCATTTCGGGTTAAGGTCTCCTGCAAGGACATAGATCTACGTAGACGGTGGTCCTTGTATCTGCGCGTTGCAGACAACTTTAGGTAAGAAGCGCTAGACTTTTATCACAATTAGATCTAGACCTATGGTGCTTAAAATCAACATCGCTTTGAGTTGCTGATTTCTTTTTAATTCACGAGGGAACTTCACCTCGATAAAATTAATCCGGAGCTGATCACAGTTTGCATGAAACGTCCACAACTTGGTTTGCCATCTTTGGAAGTTCAGATAATTGAGTGCAGAGATCCGGTACGATGCAATCTTGCACTAAAGGCGATAACCAGAAGCTTTGGGGAACCTGGTGTTCCCCTCCCTACAGATTTTGTTCAGCCCTACAACTGGGATCAGAAAGATTTAAAACTAGGTTAAGACACTTCTTTCTTTTTGATCTAGCTCTGTCTCATCAATAAGTCCATCAATCTAGGCGGCAGAAAGTCCCCTCCGATGACCAGAACAACTGTGATGGATGTCACTCCGTCCACTTCCATTTCGGCATCACCGGAGGCCACGCCGGTACCCAGCTGGACTACTGCCACAGCGCTTAATTTTCCCGCAGGAAATCACGCTGGAGACTGATAAATGGACCTCCCTTCCCACCGCACCGCTACCGGTAGGAAAACAAGGAAACAGAAGTTCCGTGAATCAGCCTCAATGAGACCTATACAGGCAGGTCTAATTTGGACGCAGTGGGGCGATGTTAAATGTGGTGTGGACAACTAGTAGGATTTAAGCTACACAGTGTACCTCACGATCCTCAGTTTTAATTGAGAAAAAACTCTTCAGTATAAACTAATTGACTTTTTGGTTTTAAGTACGGCCAACCTTGCCCAAGAAGACCACTCATCAGGGGACCGACAGAATGTGGTCACCATACACAAGATGTGTAATGCTTCGGCCAATGGAAGAAATTATCTAAGGGATCCAAACAAAAAGTGGCCAGGTGATCATGATTAAGCCCAACTGGTGGTAACATGTATTGTAGTTGCATCGGCTAAACCTATTTATTTGGCCAAGAATAAAGTTAAAGACAACTATATGGCTTTCCCCTCATTAGTAAAAAAGATCATGATTTGAGTCAATTTTCCTGCAAGCTTTTTCGGTTCCAAACTACTGAATAAATTCACCCTGATTAGCCTGATATCTGAACAAAAGGCGGTATTGTTTGAGTTTTAGCATGTCAACTCTGCTTACACATCAAGTTGATCAACTCAAAACAGAGACTTTAGTGAACTTTGTGAACTGGCAGCTTGATGCGAGGGTGCCAGCATCGCTCTACAGTGATCTATTACAGTTAGTGTTGATCTCCTGACCCGACAATCCTTATTGGAATCATGTAGCTGGGGGTTATTTGTGATGTTAGAAGATTGACAGTGATGGATGAGTGCAACGATGAACTGCAAGGATCTCTTCTGAAGCAACTTCTCTGGTGAGATTTAAACCCCCGTTACCATTTGACACCTATATCATAAATAAGTTATAAGCTCTCACTATTTCTTCCATGATACAGGTCCCCCTGGTGCATTAGGGTTGACAGCTAATAGCTTGCTACTGTCGACTTTCACACATCCCGGTGATCTTTTATATTTCGTACCTACAATATTCAAAAGGAAACTGTGAGTTCTAGAGAGTAAGATACACGTCAAAACCCCACTCAATTTCAACCGACTTTGTTCTAAGATATATATATTGTTGATTGCCTTTATTGTGTTCATGAAAAATATCTATTCATCTATTTATTGATTAGTATTAGCTATATCAGTGTATGCATAATTTAAACGCGAAACATACAGTATGTGTTATTAGTGATTATTTCAAGAGTTTTCAAAGTCTGTATCGACATTTGACATCAACTACTAATGAGATGGCAAAACATTTCATAGAGTTTTATGTTAACAATAAGACATGAATGCAAAATGTAACCAAACAGATCAATACATAATGTCCATTAAAACCTGCAATTCTACAATGACAGATGTGGCCGCACGTGACTGCAGCTGGGCGCGTCAGCTATTTTTCTGCCTTTGTACATTTTGCCGGAGGTGTTTGACCGGGGGGCGTGGCTACGGGATCGTTCGATTGAACAAAGCCACGGCTGAGGCATTTATGCACGATTAAATTGCCCTAATGTTTTGTTTATGAATGTTGCTATGGCGTCAATTAATCTCCCTTTTGAATGGTATTACACCGAGAGACAACGACAAATGCCGAGAGTAATTGGAATCCTAGTCTAAGCGCAAAAGTCCCCGCCATCTATCAACAGTAACGTCCTCCGCCCTACCATCTGTCCAATAAGGAGGGAATGGGTGGAAACGCTCAGCCATGTGTTACGATGGGAACGCACTCAACTGTTGTACTGCGCTATGGAATAAAGGTAACGCCGTCTTTCCCCCTAATTTTCAGACAAAGAGGCAGGCAAACATCATTGCCCCCTATTACTAGGAGTTAATTTTGTCGAACGACAAGCGGCGTGGGCAATTTCACACTCTTTCTGCGATCATTACTACTCGTTAAAAGGTGGCGTTTCTCTGTCAGCTCGTCGGCGGCCATTCTAGTAAAAATCTGTGACCCTGCCTGTCCTGTTCGCGAAAGATAAGGCGATACCTGCGAGACCAGTGGTCTGAAACGCGTCCGTTGATTGGGGTCATTCTTATTGCATTCAGGTTTTCTTATTGGGCTTTACCGGACTGACCTCCATTTCTGTCCCATTTGTGAAGTTCGCGCTGGGGCAGCTTCAAACTTCTTTTGAAGTGTTGGTGCCGCCCAGATGTCTTTGGTAGTGAACTTCAACAAGGCGCTTGGATAAGAAAAGACGTTGGCTATTACGTCTAACAGTGTGCATCTTGGAATACTGATTTTACAATACATGATCCTGGTTGGTCATTTTTTTCTGAAAAACGGGACTTGGAATCCACGATCATTTTATCATCTTATCATAATTGTGTTTGTTTTTTTTTCATTTCTTTTGGCTTGGTGCAGTCCCCATTTCCTTTACCAACTTGTGTATTTTAGGACTTGCTGACTTGTGTCTTCTATGACAAACAACATCAACCAGAGAATTGTGAATTTTGCTTATTATACTATTCTGATGGCAAACAAAACCCTCCATCATACATGTAAGCTCTATCCGCTACCCTATAGCTATAGCCAGCACGTACGCAGCGTCGTCCAGTCTGTATGCAAGCACCAGCCCCAGCGTTAGCTGTGTGTTATCACTGACCAGACAGACTTTTAGACCTCACGAAAACTTCATTATTCATATCAGTCTAAAAATAGTCCCGAACTTGGCGATCTTACTGACTCAAAGTCATAACTCCATTTACTTTGTCACGGGCTAGCCCGTCCAGCTAGCACCTTAGGTCACGTATAATGACGATCCGGTGGGCCCCACAAATCACCTTGTTTATAAGTATAGACGACCCTAAGCCAGGCTGTATTAATTCATATACCCACTTAAACATTTGACATTAACTGAGATCTTCTCGTAGGGAGTCATGTCGGAAGGTCCTTGACCTTAAACCCGACCTTGTACTACTGAGGATACAGCAGTTTCACCAGGCTTCAGTAGGGGTGTCGGAGGGACGTGGGTTCAGATGCCAAGGGAACATAATTGAATTTGCTTTGGAATAGGACTGCCCTCTTTTCATCCAGGTCAAAAGCGCTGTTACCGCGCCGAATATGAAGTTAACGCTTTGGCGTCAGGCGTACAAAAACAGCCAAAAAAAGGTGTGAAACTTTTTTTGCTAATTCAATTGTTCAAAAAACTTTTGAAACAACTTGAGACTCTAAGCCAAATCATTGAAAATTATTTTACCATTTGATTGAGTTTTAAAAAGACAATACGTACGAGACTGTCAGATGCCTCGGGTAGTCCACAGTGTTCATAAACCTATGCACTTAGTCACTAGAATATGGCCGTTATTTTTATGGCTTTAAGTTAGATTGGCTCATACATCTAGCAAGTAGGTCAGCCACGACCATGTTGCTTTTCGTTTGAAAGCAAATGCCTTGTGTTTGTGTAGCAATATAATGAGACACTAGAATTTGGCTAAAACCTTACTTAAGGCACTGAAACATTCCGTGGCACAACGTTTGTTTAAGTGGCTCACTCCCGTTTTAATGCCATCAAAACAGGTATACGTACTTTTATGTTAAAACATCAGAATACATAAATGAAAGCACACCAACAGCTTTTTAATGGTACTCCTTGGCTTTATGTTCAGTTTATACAAAATAGTTACCCTTTAATATGAAGTGAACGACAGGAAAGGGCCAGCGCGTGTTTAGATTCCGTACCACATATAATTCTTGTGGACCTACTGCATCTCTTGTTGGCAAACATTCCACGTCAACCAACATGCATAGTGACAGTACATTGAGTTTTCATGCTTCACTACGTTAATCAAAGTTGACAACAGACCTTCTAGTGTACCACGTGCATTCTGATACCAGACGCCCATCTCTGTTCCCGTCCTACTGATCTTGACGTGTAAAGTTTGGACCAATCACAGTCATGATTTGCTCATCAACATTTAATAGCTTCCTACATATCTTCGCCAGGTGCATTTATATGTGCCTTTTTTTTCAAAGAGTACAATTTAACAGAAAGATGGCGAACAATTGAGATGAGATGGGGCTCGTGCTCAAATGATGTTTAAAATAACAATACCGACGTGAACAGCATTTTGAATACCCAGGTGCCGTTACAGTTGACATAAAGACAAGACAACCTGCTGATAAAAGCTGTAGACCTGTATCTTGGGATTTGAGTGATATTGAGCACTGAACACACTATCTATTTTGCATCGAGAGTTAAAAACTGGTATCGCTATATCTACAAAAGTGTTCATCGATTTCTTTCAAATGGGAATGGGGGGGTATCCTGTTCGGTCGATTCAAGCAGAAATCTGACGACTGCAGTTTGTCCTATTCGGCCAATTTCAAGTAGAAATGTTACAACTGCTTTTGCTTTGTTTTATGAATCCTTGATGCTCACAGCTACTGTAAAAACAGTGCGCGAGTGGGGCATGTCTATTGCTGCTGTTTATAAGACGCGTTATTTCCATGACTGTGGTGGCTGCTTCTTTGGGTCGTATTTCGTTCCACACGACCTCCACTAGATTGGCTGGGAGGGACTGCAGGAGAGATACGGTTTGGGGTGCAAGGTCCAGCAGACGGAAAAGGTCAAGGCGAGAAATCAAAAAGACGTCCACATATTTTCCCTAAACACTCTTCCGTAACAACTCATTAATCACTTCTTTCAATTTGCATACGGCCAAAATGACCGTATAAATGTAAAAGAAAGCGTTTTTCTACGAAAGCTTTACTTCTATTTCATCTCATTTTGAGCACTGGTTAGATGTCTTACTGGCTCTAACATATACGGCAGATAAAAACCACGACATGGCCCTCGATCATTTCACCAGACGGCGATCGCGATGCGTCGTCACTGCGACCTAAACAGAAACTGTGCAACCCTTTACTTCATACGCTCCAATATCAGCTAGAGCTTGCCATGTATTGTATTGTCTGAAATCTCAATAAGATAGAATGAAATAAGTTGAATGTTATGCAAGATCTAACGGTATGACTGCAAAGACAACAACAGACATAAAGCGTAAAAATTATTTTTTATCTATAAAACTCAGTTTAGTGTTCTGTCAAGTCTTTGGTCGCAGCGCCATTGCAGAGCCTTGGGAAGTCGCCGCCGGCCGAATGAGGTGTAAAGAGAGGTGTCCCTTTTACTCCTGGAGACACGTAGGTGACGCTGACATCCGTCATATCATGTATATTTCTCAGAATGAGCTTAATTGTTCCGTAATCAATGGATAAAATTCCCTCCTGGCAGGTTCACCTTTCTTAGCTTTCTTAGATTCTGAGGATGTATGAAGGCAACGTTTGCATGCGGTCTAATTTTCTTTCAGTTTGCACTTTATTCGGCCGTCTTTTAAACCAATCTTTATCATATGCAAATTCATTCCCGAAGGCTAATTGCAATCATGATGCATAGAGACACAGTAACTTTCAAGGGTAAAATTTATAGCAGTGTAACGATAAAAAAACTTTTATGGTAGATACTGTATTTACCTAAATCCTTCGAACCTTTTTATAACAATTTATGGTACCATTATTTTATACATCAGTTTCTCTTTTCCAGCTCGTTTTCCTCTAAAGTTGTTGGGTCCTACGTTTTCGAGAATGAGAACCTTGTGGGTAAATGACCAATAGAACGAGACTGTATAAACGTCCAGCACTTGGACTACATTTTATATTCTATGCGGCGCACGCCGGCGTTAAAACAAAAGATATGCCACGACACCTCCCTGTGCAGCGATGTGGAAACCTTATAAATGAGGCCAGCAGGCACAAATAAATAGAAAGTCGATGGTATTTCCTTATGGAGGCCATTATTTTCAGTTCAGTGCGCCGAGAAGCCGGGTCTCCCGGGAGCTGCCTACCGAAACACCCACCACGATCAATCTGTATCAAGCGAAGCACGGATTACATCCACTTTGATCCCATGCTCGAAAAACAGTGGTTAACTCCGGCCCACTGCGGGGATTTAATAATTCCTAATACCTACTGCACGTCGACTGCAGTTTTGCAGAATTGGTATTGAATCTTGAGCCAATTCAAAGGCGTGCTTTTTACCTTCGATCACAACCACAGGAAGCCGATGTTTTCCACTGTGTAACGTGAACGCCGTACACGGGCCATCAGGTAACCCCACACACGGTTCGAATTACGCCTGAACTTTGGCATCATTACCGAAATTGTCGTATAATCTGCCGCAAAATTGGCGCACTGATTCCCCATCTGCCACTACCTCGTAACTCCAGCCGCAACTCCCTCGGCAAAAATTAACAAACCGTAAATGGTCAAATCTAGGCTATTTGGACTCCCTTCATCAGCCACTCGTATTGTTGCTTACTTACTTTCCTACGAGCAATGTATGGTTAAAACATCACAAAACCTCAGTGAGCATCGAAAGAGTAAGGGCTCATTATAAGATAGTCTCAATTTCTAAACCATGTCGGCCCGTACTAATAAAACTGCGCTATTCTTACTTTTACACCATCGAAATGCCACATGAAACTATACTTTACAACATGTTTTACTCTCAGGCAGCAATGCAGCAGATTCCAGGCCAGTAAACTGTATATGCTAACCGTATGGGAGTCTCGTTACCAGTTGCACTAATATCACGGTACTACCTTCCCGAATCATTTCCTGGGCCGTCGTAACAGTCAAAATGCAGCAGTTATTACCTACCGCTACTGCCGAGATTGAAGGTTACTTACCTGCGACAAGGCTAATAAACAGGAAGAGCTGGCATCTTACCTCGGCTTCAGGACGGAGCTGGCGTCTTGTGGGCCGCCTCTGACAGCGCCAAGCCCTCACACATCGATTAACAGTCCACCCGCGTAGCCTTCAACATCCACCGAGATCAAGGGCTCTCCGCTCGGAACTATTGGGGAGAGAAAGCAAATTCGATTCGATAATATCTCTCTTGAAGATTGGCCGCCTTGGAAGACCCCATAACACCAATCTTGGCGTAATCACTCGTAGTATAATACAAGGGAGAGGGACGGGTGTGTTAATCGGACTCTCCGGCCAGCGGGTCTTGATAGCGGCAGGAAGGGATGTGAGTGGCTTGGTACTGCCAAACTCGTGGGGGACCCATTCATTACCATCAAACACTGCCTGACAGACGGATCTCTTCCGACCCGCGCTATCAGATAGGGTCGAGTCACTACAGGCTATCCTGAAAGTAAGGACTCCTGAGAGGGGGATCTTCCGGATTCTTTGTGATGGTTGCACTTGCAACAAGACGTATCTCTCCAAAAACTTTTACTACATCATCTTGGATCGTATAAATATGTAAAATGCTGTTCAAAAGTTCGCCACGAATTGGAAGTTCATTATTCATCAATTCATTACTCATTGTCTATTCGCAATAAATCTTTCAGTTATTATGAAACAATTGTTGTGGATTATACCTAAAGATGAATTATGAAGTTCAACACCAGCTTCGTCATATGACAAATACAGATTACCATATGTTAGAGAAATGATTCATAAGTAGGATAGAGCCTTGGGTAGAAAACTGCTTATTCTCCCTGTCATGAAGACAAACTCGGTTGAGTTGGAGAGAAGGCAATGCAATCAAATAAGGTGAAAGAGGGAGTGGCCAGGGCAGTCACACTGGGTCACGTGAACTGGATTAAATAGTTCATCTAAGGATAGTTGTACTGAAGCCAGCCATTCACAAGAAAGAAAACTTGACCTGCAGCTGAGAGTTACTTTGGTTCGATTACGTTGCCAGTTACCATTGACAACAATAGCGTATGACATCCAGCGATTCCGGTGACGTCATTCGAGATGATCTTGATCTGATAGTCTGATCTGTATAAACCTCTAGATTACAAATGTTTCTACTTAGACAAGGCATCGGTCATAAGCTTAAACATTGAACCTTAGCCCATATTAGCCCTCAATCTTAAAGAAGACCCTGTATACATTACTTCTAAGGCTCCTGAGACCCCTCAATTTCTCTTTCTTTAAAAGTTAAAGAACTCATTTCGCCCACGTAATATCAGAACCGCAGGACACAGAGACTTCTGATGGAATGTCAGTTACAGATGAAATACGCCTGCGAGGGTCACAACGTGGAACGCCCAGATACATAATAGACATGCTTGTAGGGTTCCCTGTATCTTACATACGATTTGTTGTTTAAGAGAGGTTATTCAATTCTCTATAGCTTCTCAATTACTTAGCTACTATAGAAACCTATATTTTTTAACATACAATATTTCTCTGTTCCAACACGAGACATTTCAAGTTCCATGAATATTCTTTGCAAGTTCGTTAATGCAAAATACACTTAAGGTAAGGAATATTGTATTTCTGATCGAGAGTGGTGGTGATAAAATCTATATATACGAGAATTAAATGAGATGCAAAAAAACGTTCCCCCAAGGCCCTTGCAATTTTTCATGGGTGGGCAATACACACAGACCTGCCAATAGTGCACTTGTAACGCATTTCCGAGCCAGAGATAAAGGACATCATCAGCAAGAAGTATCCAAAATTGATACGTTCACCTTGATAACTGAGGGCGTTCTGGGTGGATTCGTTCTGTCAGCTTTTGATTATGGATTTTATGCCGTGTGTAAGGCACATTCAAAATCAACAGAAGATGAGTTATGATTTTACATACTTTATTTCTTTCCTACATCTACGTTGTTTGTATATGTGACTCCCGTTTTGGAGCTTACTTGATAGATGATATACGCTGATCATTTCCTTCGTTGGTTACAACTTTTTTTGTACAATAGTTGGGATTTTCTATGTTTCTTGGTTAGCTTTGACTGAATGAAAGTTTTGCAATGCATCGTAGTCTGACTTTAAAAAGACTTATGCCTTTCTTGACATCGCAACATTTCGAAGAAACACAGCAAATCTGTTACTTTCAAACTTCCAACAGCACGCCGTGACTCAACGGAAACTAAAGTACGAACGTCGATATCCCTGTACGTGCCACATCAAACACAGGCACGTAGTTCGGCCATAACGTGGAAGCAAGAACTCACTTCCCATCGCAATCAAACTACTTTATCTTGGTTCTGTTGTGCTCCGCCATTCATCACAAGTTTACCAACACGCGTGGCTGCAGATTCTCAACAATGAGCGAACGGCGGGAAGGGGCTATACGTCAAAACCATGGAGCTGCCGTGCACTTGTCACGGTGTACAAATGATATATGCCACGGTGACGCGTGACCACACCTCCGTTGCTTTGTAGTCTTTTTTCTGATGGAGTGAACGTTACGACTTCCCCAGATGATTCTAAGAAGTTATCTAGTACTATTTTTTTTCTTACACACTACTTGGAATTTTAAAAAATCCTGTTTGGGGCTACCTTTCTTAATATTTATCGGTTTACTCAACTAATGAGATAAGATATTTCAGGTAAACCAATTTTGAGCCGTTCTGTAGCTCTAACTTCTATCGTCGCCTTGGTGCCAAGAGCTTTATTCCCACACGGATATCTAACAAGTTTTCTTGGCACACCCGAAGCATCTTATGTGGTATTTTACTTGGCACATGTTCGACCTATAATATGGTAAGGTACACATCAAGAAGTTTGTACTATATTACTATACACAAAATCATCATGTCTGTGGAATTTCAAGAACCGAAACCATGTACATGTGTAACTCACTTAAACGTCATCGACTCTGTCATTATAAAGTCGCATATTGTGGTTGCACAGGATTTGTTTCTCAATCAAGGATCACAAGTGATCCATGGATCTTAGAAATGTCCAACCTCCTATATTCCCAAGCCATAGACCAAACTGCAAAGAAACGATGCACGCTTATATTTTCCAAATGACGCTTACGTAGACGCTTGAACAAACAATTCAAAAGAACTGATGGTATTTTCTGGCACGTTCCACGCGTACCTCACAGATGTGAGCGTCAATCATGAAAATTTTCCCAGCCTTATTCTAAACACCTGCAGAGAGGGGCTTTAGTATCTATTACACTATTCCCAAAGCATGAAATAGGCTTTATCAAACCGTTTACAAAAATCCGAGTCATCAATAATTTTGCGAGTTTCGTCAGGCTCGGAGGATTCGTCGCAGAGGCTCATGCCCAAATAATGTCCCTAAAACCCCATTTCTCCGTGCCCCCTCCATCGTGCCTTTTGACCCCCGCAGTCTTTAAACCCCGAATGTTTTTCCCCTGTCTCCCCAACCACCGATAAAGAAAATTATATTGGTTATACAAATAACCCCATAAAATTTATTCACAGCCTGAATGACCGCCATACGCCGTAATCACTATAGCTTCTCCAGATGCGCCCGAAATTACTTTTCTAATAACACGGCTGCGAATTAATCACATTTTATAAAACCTGTTGTTGGTAACCTAAGGTCGGAGCGGAGTCCCCGAATCATTACACCCGCGCTGCTGGGACTATGAGGAACGGCGGATTTACGATCGCAATAGAAAGTTTTGTACGGCGATTTTCCGCCGGGAGGATCTCACACTTTATAGGGAAATAAAGTAATGTCCCCGCGTGCTCTTTAAGCAGCGCTGGAGACACCACCATGAATGCAAAAAACATCCAATGCTTTGATTTATGATGCCGATATTACGTTCCATGGGACGGCCCGCTGATGCTGAAGAAAATGTTTCATCTGCTGCAACTGCGACGTTTTCCACATATTTGACCTTGACGAAAGGACGGGACTGTTATGGAGGTGTTAGCGCGACACAAAAGGCCAGTGTCGCCTCGATTCTCTGTCTCGCACGCCGCCAAAGAAACTGACTGACGATCCTTCAGAAATAGGCAGCGATGAGCTATCACACCTGTCAGTTTGTACGAGCCATCTGAGGTACGCAGCACACCTAAGCACCTGTATTTTATTGCCATATGTATGCAAACAATGCGGAGACTTAATCCTACAGCTATGCTTACGCACCTGGCACACGCCATAATAGCCCGCCCGTCATACACTGCGGCAGTGCAAGTTGAGCGTATCCAGGGTATATCGATAGATCTTTTATAGTCGGACATAGGAACATAACTCAGGCCGGGCAGGTATATAAGACCAGATGGTTAGATAAGACCTGGACAGGAATAGCGTGTGGAACCGAGTACATTGTACCAACAACTTAAAAACTGCAAAATACTGCAAAATACATTGATATTTTCATAAAACATTTCAAAAGAGCAATTGCTAGTGCCACTTTTGCCGCGTTTGCAAAGACTGCAATTTTTTATTGATGTAACCGAGTAAGGTGTACCAACAAATTTGCAAAATACATTGATATTTTCATAAAACATTTCAAAAGAGTAGTTGCCAGTGCCACTTTTGTCACGTTTGCAAAGACTGCAATTTTTGTTGATGTATAGATCTCACATCATATCTTCTTTTTTACGATGTATGCAAAAATGTCCCGAGCGCGTTCTTTGCACCAAACATTAAGTAATATGCAAATCATGTGGAAACTAGGAACAGGTTACATATGAAAGACCAATGAGAAAGCTGCAATATCCACAAAACCATAACGTCTGTGCATGATGCTATTGCAGTTCATAATTTAGTCACTGGAGCAAATCCCGTAGAGTGGAAGGCTTTACGTGTCATTAAGAAAGAAAATGATAATCATTTATTACACGATGCAGTCCCAAATGTAACTTTTTTTTTTAGGATTTCAGGGAATACAGACCACTTTTGATGCTACAGAAATAAATCCGAGCAATGCCTGGCCCGAATTTCTACAAAATTGGATCCTCATTAGTCAATATATATGTTGTCTAACAATCATCAATTCTTCGGGAACAAAAACGTTCACTTGTACACCCATGCCAATAGGGCGGCGAACTCGCAGCAACCAAGTGATTTGACAAAACGGTCAACGACGTTCATAGATTAAGAAATAATCTATTTACGCTTCTCATAATTTGTCATCTTTTCAGTGACACTTCTACATTTTGTAGGATTTTCCAATAACGAAGTCAGGGATTACACACAGAGACAATTTAGGTCAGCGCGATATCACCGTCTGGTGGAATGGGGTAATCTCCAAGCAGAGGTTAGGCTCTGGCTGTTTTGTAACGTTTTTTTAGTCCTTTTTATCGGCCTTTCTATTTTGTATTGGATCTTGCTGTGTCAAAACCTAACGTAATGTGCTGAAGTGATTAGGTTTATGGCGCTTTGAAAATTGCGACTACCGGCAGAGGTTAGGTTTAGACACAGCAAGATAAAATACAAAATAGAAAGCCCGATAAAAACAACTAAAAAAAGCCGAAGCCTAACCTCTGCTTGGAGATTAGGATGGGGTGCCTGATAACTGTGTGACTGTGTCAAGTGGAAGATTGACGAATCAAACTTGACTGGTAATGACAGAGTACACATTGCCCCGAAGGTAATCAACACCGAGCACATTCACAGGCAATCAGGGAGAATTAGAATACAATGACTTCCCACGGTGCCATTTGTCGTAAAATTTCATTAGTCTCTTTATCACCCGGGTCAACGAGTTAATGGCGCAGGGCATCTTTACCGGTCATCTATCAACTTCGCAGGTCAGAGTTTACTGCGGTCAAAGCCTGCAGTTCTAATTAACTAAACTCCCGTTTACCGCCATGTATTACTGTTTACGCTGATCCACTGGTGTCCATTAATTGTTGTGATTACCAATTGGAAGCTCCTCGTTGGCGAAATAAGTAACTACGGTGCGCCTGCTCATGGCCCTTATCAACGGGACGTTTGTTTGCTACCAATTACATGTTTTGTGCACTACCAATTATTTTCCACTTTTGGTCATGCACATGTGTCGAAATGTGTGATGCAAAAGTCATTTCTCACTAGCAATAGAGAAAGACATAAGTATTATCCTTATTCATGACTCTTCTTTAGATTTTTTAGACAGAAATAAAGTTAGTTTGCAAAGATCAACACACAACAGAATAAACACGGGACGCCGTGACAAGATACCTGAGAGCGTTGTGCATGGCGTACATCATATGGATGAAGGTAACTACACCGGAGCAATTTTGCTTCTCCTTTGATCTAGTTCTTTAACGATGAACAACCGTCTATAGATCGTTTTCTCTGAGAGGCAAATATACCAATACATATTCATCCGTCGTGCGTGTTTGCAAGAAAATGACCCTAGTGGACCAATGTTTCACTTTCTGTGTGAAATGGCGCATACGTTTTTCACTCGGAGATGACGCCCTTGGGCATAAGGAAATGTCTCCTCGGAGAGCCGGACATGCCATTTGGCTGCCAATTTCCATGAAGTCGATTAAGCCATCGGTCATTAAGGCAAAAAAAGGCTATGCTGGCCTGCAACTCAAACGAGCTTAGAACACATCTGAACAGTAAAATTCACGCGAAGATTTGTTGCCTGGCGGTTAATTACAAAGGAGTAAAACTAGTTCAGCAGGTGAGATTACATCGACGATGGCACCATTGTGTCGTAGTAACGACTCACCATGGAAAAAACAAAGCGTTGATAATCTAAACCATCTACTGCACAGCAACGAAGCGGCATTTGGGGCGTTGTGAAGAGTTGGTTGCCATTAGTTTCTTTCTTTTTTTTAATTCATACCAGGCAGGTCAAGGAATATTATCTACGCTACAAAGGACAATGAGTAATTCAAATTGAGCTAACCGATCTTGGCTTGGCTTCCCTTCCGCCACAGAACAATTTTACAAGTGCTCCGCCTACTCACTAGAACATGCATTGAACTTGGAGTCTTGTTGGTAGCATCAACTAGACTTCCACCGCGGCATCGGCCAATTGCCATCTAAACCCAAACAATGATTCTTAAGATCTCTGTATGGTTTCCTTTTCACACACAATGAACGCTTGGTTCCATATTCCGTATACACCACAAGAACACTGCTTACGATGAAGAAGATAGATGAAGGAAGCTTAAATTCATGCACATTTATTGAGAATGAATCCTGTAAGATAAGCCATTAAGAATAGATTAGAGTTCTGATCCTTCTGACATGATAAATTTTGCGTTTGTATAGAATCGTAAACGTGGGCATGTTTTAATGATTTTCACTGTAGTGTTGCCGTTCGTGATGCTTGCAAATCTTGCTTTTTATTCATTTATTTATTTACTATAGCTCCACATAATAAATTGGACAACGCTGAAATCTTTGCATGGACAGGGAGAATATCAGAACTTACTGTGTTGATTACAAACTAAAGATTAACACAGGATACGACACAGCACTATCTAATACAAACAGGCTGATGTAATCCGTTTTGTGATGGAGAACTTGCCTGAGGCTGATATTATGCCTGCAGAGGGAGAACCAACGCCAACGTTTCACAGTACACTAATTTCTCTTTACAGCTTTGTAGCAATCAAGGCAAACGCTTCAGAGATTTCTTGTATTCACTTGAGTAATCTCTGCCAGGTTTGATAAGGATAGCTTCATCGCCTTCACAAGAACAGAGTCATGCTTTTTGTCAGTCAAGTGTGCAATAGCTGTTTGATAATTCCTGGGAAAGGCGAAACACAACACTTCGGGGGAATAAAGTTATTGCAGGAATGAAATGTATCTGACATCAACGAAAGCTGATGGATACTCGCGCACAGTGATTGCAGCAAGGGTGCGGGTCGTGTACAATAAAATAATCTTTGGACACGTGTCGATGTTGTTTCACTTTTTTTTATTGGTACACATATAAGACGAGACACAGTGGTAAATGCACTCTAGCAAAGCTAATATTAACATTACCACTAGGACATTTGAAAATGAAATAAACAAAGAACAGAACAATGTGAGATCAAATTAAATAGTAGTACAGCAGTGGGGTGACGGATCCAACAAATAAATATATATATACATACAAGATTTTAAAGGAAAATATTTAATCAGTTTGAAAACGGTTGGTCTGGAGTATGTATGTCTGTGTAAGCTGCATAATATGGGTATTTGTTTCTGTTGGTAAAGTGGGTGAACCCCTGAGTAAAAGTTGAGTTAAGACTGGGTCAGACGTAGTTTTCAAATCAAGGGTTAAAAGGTCTTGAAGATTGCAGAGAAGGGTTTTTCTAAGTTGGTTGTAGTTAGGGCAGTACAATAAATAGTGGACAACGCTTTCACATCGGGAGCCACAGCTACAAGAAGGACTATCGACTAAATTACGCGTGGATAAGCTAAAGTTCAAACTACAGGTCCCTATGCGGAGGCGTGTGAGTAAAACGCAGGCGTACCTGGGGCCATGACTAAAATGTGTGATAGGGGAAGGGCGAACTAATTTTATTAAGTAATTTTTGAATGTTGAAGGATTAAATGACCGTACAGCTATATCAAGACCATTCCAGTGATATGTAGAATACGGAATAAAGGACCTTTGGTTTCACTTTCAAAGTGTGAATAATAGAAAACATAAGTATCCTGTTGAAATAAGTGAATTTTTATTATGTTGCTACATATATAAGAAGTTAAGATACTTCTTGTTGATTTGGTGATAGCATTGGAACCAAGTTGTATGCAGACTTTCTTAAAGTGCGCTCCCACCGCACTTGTGTCAAGCTTGCGTCACTGCGGGTTTCATTCACTGCGTCACTGTTTTGTTATTTTCTCCGAATTTAGACATTGCTTAATACGTAAAAGTATGACTAAGAAAACAACAAAATACACAAAAAGAAAGAAATTCGTTCTTCATCTCTTAAAATTCATTGAGTATCTTTCGAAGCCCGCAGTGACGCAAGCTTGACACAAGTACGATGGGAGCGCACCTTTACTGATGTTCTGTATGCTGTCCAGCAATTTATTGATGAAGGACACGTTACACAACTTGTGTGCGTTACCATATAGACTTTCTTACTGATGCTCTGTCTGCTATCCAGCAATACATTCACGAGGGACAAGTTACACATTAGGATGCAACTGCATTGTCAAGTTAATCAATATTCATCTCTCATTAAAGACTCTACGCGACTGATGAGGAGTAAAAGTTCAAGCCAAAGAAAAAGATTCCTGGTTGCAACTTGTTCAATGTGGATCAGTTGGCTGTGTGGTAGAAGAACCATTTATCACAGGATCTTTGCTTGTGTTGGACAGGGAAGTGCCGGAAGTAGACATCAAACTCGGTTTCCCTTTCGCTTCAAGAGTTACGGCTACATGATGATTGCCATCTCTAGCTTCAGGCTATCAATTTGGTGGCGAGCTAATAACGTTTGTCGTGCAGGAATGGTGAAAGTAATGACTGACCTAAGGGAGAGAAGGGGATTTATCTCAAAGCCCACACGCTATGTTCCTGACCTGTTCGCGCCAAGTTGTTTTTCATAGGTGACGCCGGGTCAAAGCGAAATTACCATCGTATGCTTCTGGTAAAACATTCTGTTCGAAAAATCGTTATAAACTTTTACCAGAGAAACAACCATTTTCGCTCTTTCTACGAGACAGCGAAAAATAAAGCTATTTCCGTTCACTCCTTGCATCATCGTTCGCTAACCTCCAAAAAGTTCATTGCCTCGCCGGTGCATCTGAAGGACATTAATCAACCACACAAGGTGTATCCAGAGCTTTCTAGGCCGGAAGGGACTGATCTGACACTCGCTGACAAAATCGTTAATATGGTCGCCAGTACGACGGATCCGAGGCACCTGTCTGCAGTTTTTGATGAACCGCCCATAGCGACAGATCAGCAGCAAAGCCGAGACCATTCCAGGTATCCTTATTAGATGTCAGCAGTAAGACCAACAATATGAGAAACATACATCTGATATAGGACCGGAAGCAACAAATAAGAGCTTCATAACAGTATAAGGACTGGTTACTTTGAACGCCAAAGTCACAATATCGTTGATTATGTACTACATTATCTATTTACTCCATGATCCATTCAACTCAAATTCTCTCTCCAGTCAACTCGTCATAAACTTACGTCAATGATAAAAATGCCTTATAATGACCCACTTAACAGAACACTCCAAAAATGATACTTTTTTTACCTTATCTCACTTAAGATATATTCATCGTTCTTTGGTGTTCATCGTCCCGGACGGACGCCCCTCTGCCTGATTGCGAGTAGCAGGCCTCGGAAAAAAGTTTTCATGTTTCCGTGTACCTGATCACTCAATATTCCAACAAGGGTCATAAGATCTAACATCTACATGTATGTAAGTAATGAGAATGTTGTCGAATCTTTTTCCAATGCCCCCCTCATTTCTGTCGAAATAGCAAATTGTTCTTTGAATGTATAAAATATATCTGCATGATTAGAATATGATGTTAAAAATTCGTGTCCGTATGCATTTCGGCTTAATTTACATTGTTGAAAAGTATTTCTTTGATCACTTCGGCTGTAATCTTTAAATAAAGAAACACAGACTATATTTTCCCTTGGTCTAAGGGTAAAAGTCTGCCTCCGTCTCCTGTGCTCAAGATGGTGGCCAAGATGTCCGAGGCGCGACCCTAGTTTAGCAGGAGGCGCTCCGGGCACGCTTGGACCAAAGATAAATGGAAAGGTAACTCGAAGCCTGGGCTGATGTAAGACTTCTCACTTAGAGTATGGCGCCTATGGAAATCAGGCGGCGGCCCTAAGAGCACAGCGGTCCGTCAGTAGTCCGATAGGGACGCATTAGTCTCCAGCACTGGGGATTTGGTGATGGAGGGAGGCCAACAAGTTTGACCATCAGGGTCGTCCACCCTGCAGACGTCTTGTCAGCGCCTCGCCACTGATACTCTTTATCTGCTCATGACAACATTTACATCTTGGAGCATGGTTTGTCGCTTTCGCTGTATCGTGGAAGGCTACAATTCTCTTCAAAACAGTGTCCAAAGAAAGTTATTACTACACGTTAGGAAATCCCAAGAAAAGGTTGCCTTCTTGATATACAGTTTGGCTGGTCCGGACCTAGCAAGTGTTGCCGTCTGCAATACGAAAACTTTCTGATCTTTTCTGATTACTTTCCACGCGACCTGCTACTTTCCATAGCAATAGGTAGCACAACTGATAACTGGTTCCCGTTCCAATGTTACTGGGATGCGCTTCAGTGTAATATCGTAAAGCATGGAGAATCCTCACCTAATCTGGGCCCTCTGGTTATGGTATCTTATAGCGGCGTTACTATCCAAACATCAGATTCACATAATACTGCGCAGACAAGAGCTTAGCTGTACTTTATGCGGGGGATACAATCACAGAAGATACACGACTGTACAAGTGTTTGGTTCACTTACATAGCTGCAAAGGTTTGGAGAGGCTGGGGAGGTAAATCGTGGTAATAGAACGCTCTCAGCAGGGATATTGGAATTCAGTAATAAACTGACTGACAAACTGCAATGCAGAGGGAGAGCCTACGGTCTAAAATCACAAGTTACGCTACACAACGCTACATCAATGAATATGCAACAGTGCTTTGAATGATATTTTAATGCCTATGCCAACAAATCATCCCCTAAGCGTTTACTACTTGAAATATTTTATGCTTTATATAAGGCACATCTGGTTCACGAACCAACGTTTGCATGATAGTTAGCAAATACACTCTAGCAAATCTTTTGAAAGAAAGGTTTCAAACAACGTACTTCAAAATGTTATCATATCATCATTTTTCTATCATTTCCAATACATGATCCAGAATGTACGCAGCTGTCTCAAAAACGAGAAAAAGCTAAACTTGTACATGTAATGTAATGAGATACCACATTCTTCTATCACTGTATGTAATTATCTTTCTGCTTTGTCAACATGACCTGTTTACCTAGCTTGTAAGAGATCAATCGTAAAAGTATGTAACTTTAGGTTAGCTGGGTTTCAATAAGCTGGTCACACCGATCTGCCGCAGTAGATGCAAAACCCCATTTTTCTCTCTGAGTAGGGTTTTCAACAAGTATACATTGTAGTTAACCTCACAACGTTCGTTACGTAAGTGTAACTTTTGTCAGTAATTGTAAGTAAGTACCAACAAAGTTCAGACTCAACCATTCTACAAATTGGTGTGTTGAATAACGATTTCAAAGATTTTAGGCAAGCCTATTCTTCTTTCATTTTCAGCTGCTCCTCGCTATTAAAACAAGAAACGACTTAAGCTTCTGATACAATATCCACCTACGGTTTCAACACTGTCTCACGTCTCCGTTCTCTTGGGATGCCATCAATGATTCTTTTCCATACCATAATAAAAGGTGTCTTAAAGCATTATCACTAAATCCGTTGTGAGATAAACAAAACGCGTTATTTCCCTAAGGTGAGACATCGGCGCAACAATTGGTGTATTTTAGGGATGATAAATGATTTCCAGGAAACTCACCACCATTTCTGAGTAGCCAACAGCTGTTAAACGTCTTCAGATTTGCTTTTTGGGCAATAATCCATTTTATTGATTAAGATGTGTGCCAAGAACGTAGTATAAATATCTGCATAAAATGTGAATTCCCACCGTAACGCAATTACCACAGAAATGTTGGGACATATGCCAAAGTCTGGAACAAGAGGTTTTGAAATGGTTGCAATAAAAACGGCTAACTAAAGTCAACACAATATTTTACAATTGATAAGTAAAATGACGTCAAAACGGTTAAAAACAAATAACATATTTTGGAAACAGTTATAAAAGCTTTAGATACAAAACAAGAACAGTACAGTTGAATTTAAGGCTAGGTAATGTAGCACATTTTAGGAACATCTGGTCCATAAAAACGAAGTTTACATACGACTTATCCAATAAACTCTAGTTACGTACTGTGTGTCAATCGGTATCTTGGCCTGGTTTGAACAAAATAATTGCCATCTGTAAAGCATAAATCTGTACTGCAGTTGGCATGGTTACGTTCCCTAGTTGGGTACAAGCCTTTTCACGGTACCTTTGGGCAGGGACAGGCTCTGTGTCAAAAGTTCGTCAGCTACTGATTAGGTACCGTATTTTTATGCCCAAGGCTGTAGTTTCACTTGCATACCGTTCCACGATCAAAGTACGTTCACTGAGTGACTAAATGTTTGGCAGATCGCTCAACGAATTTCATCACTAGAGAATCTGTAGTTTTCTTTTGTTTTCTTTTGAATCATACTTCTACATCTTGCACCATATTTTGATGATGAAATGAAGGGCTACAAACAAGCAATTGTAGTCGCTGTGGGGTAAATAGACGATTGCTGTCTACTAGAAAGGTGCCTTTGACGGTGACGGTGTCATGTCATTATGGCTCTGCTATGCCCCTAGCCTTAACTATGATATCCAAGGGCCAATCAGGAAGTATGAAAATGATCACACTTTATCTTTGCCGACGAACAGCCTTTAGCCACCTTACACACATCACGCGAACGTCGACACTAGAGGCCGAAGGTCATGTTTGGCAATCGATGGTAATTTGCGAGTGCTGGGTCATGCCTCATGACAATCACGGACAGCGAATAATGCAGCTTTAGCAGCGCTCCGTGCGCCTCATTCATCTTCACGTGTAAACGACACGTCGTCATTTGTCTTTTCTCGCATTTCTCTGAGCTATCGGCTTCTGCTAGTGTTGGCTTTGCAATAAACGCATCGATTACCGATTAATCGACCACCAGTCATCAAGGAGGTTGAAGAAAGAAGTATTGCACTATAAGGTCCAATTGCTATCAAAATGCTCGCAAATAACCGTATAAATGATGTCATAAATGTCAGTTCCAGATAGAATTTCTCATACGTCATTGGCTCATTATTGGTATTATGCATATCAATGTGTCTAGCTACAGAAGAAACCCTGTGGGGTGAATTTGTTATGTTGAAGAAAGTAAAACTGCAATAAACAATCTTATCATAAAACACAGTTAATCGTTTGTCACCGCGTCCGACTGTTTTCTTTTTAAGAATTGTTAAACTCTGCGGAACAAAAACCAAGATAATATTAATATTATATTCATGGAACTAAAATATCCCCATCTAAGAACGAACCTATCCCACTTACAAAACAAGTGGTTAATTGTCTTTTCTTTTCCTTTTCTTTGCAAACTCTAATAGCAAAGCAATTTAAGTATAAGCCTTGCAACTTAACATCTCCGATGAAATGCTGAACTGACTTGCATACAGTTTGTGTCTATTGATCTTGGAAATTTTCTTATCTTAAATACTTTTCTTGAGTAAAGCCAGCAAAGAACTCAAACTACGTGAAATTAACAATTTCATTCATCAACATCGCATAACGTCATTTCAATTCTTTGTAACCGTTACAATAACTATAGTACATGAGTGTAACATAGGAGGTAATGACACGCTTTCGATAGTACACTTGTACAATAGTGTCAGTGTTAACTTTGGATGTAATGACCCCTTGGATCACGGCCCTGTGCGTGACACCCAAGAATGAGAAGAAATCAATGAATAAGGAAAGTGATATTGACTCTTCATAGTATGAATTATACAGATGCTGTTCCTTTCCTTCATTACAAGATTCGATAATCAATTGAGTACAAAACTGTCGCAGCAGGAGGAGACAGTGAAAGTAGATAAAGCAAGTCGGGATAGATAATTGTGACTGTGGGGTTAGTGTGTCTGTATCGTTTCGCTACACCAATATGTATCTGACAAACAATCGTTAGTAAAGATAGGCATCAGGTTACAGAGAAAAGGCGGTTTTAATGAAATTCTTTTTGGTAATATTCTTAGCGACTGGAGCTTATTAGGTATTGTTTTATTGTAAAAAGGGACAGTATACAAAAAGGGACAGTATACAAGAACCCAAAGACCTTAATGAAAGTTACAATGTGTTATTTCAGCAGATCTAGTTACGGCTTTGGAGAGGACTACATTTCGTTTAAACTTCTTAAAGTGTTAAAAGAGACATTAATATTCTGACCATATCCCCTCTCTCTCCTTATCCACTAGTACGGTGCTCTCGCTGCGTTCTCTCTGAGACCTAAACTTTTCAGATTGCTCAACGAATTCTATTTTTTTTAATAACTTTTTTACATTTCGTATGTCTTCTCGTCTTTTGAGTCACATTTTGACATTTCGTATGATAAACCCAGAATGAAATCGTAGGTCAGACACACACATACATCCGCTTTAGGTCGCAGTGAGAGCGCATTGTGACCACCGTCTAGTGGAAAGGGGACTAACCCAGTATTCCTCATACCCCCTTTCCACTAGGACGGCGCTCTCGCCGGGCTCTCTCTGCGACATCAAATTTGACATATCGCTCAATGAATTGTATAGAAAAGAAACGATTTTTTTTCACTTTGTGTTTTGTTGTCTTTTCAGTCATACTTTTACGTTTTGTATAATATACCCAGTGTGAAATCGAAGGCTACACATATCCTATTTAGGTCGCAGTGAGAGCGCAGCGCGATCGCCGTCTTGTGAAAAGGGGGCCTAACTATTTCCACAGAGCGAATCACGTATGCAGTAATACCCCCACCATCAGTGTCCTCATCAATGATGAGCTTAACGAGCTTATGTTACGAGCCGAGATCCAGTTATCCTAGCTGGAGGAGCTACTCCTGAGATTGCGGCGGGTGATCGACCGACGCAGTAGCCAAGTCAGAACCCAAATTAATCACACGCTTTCTCGGCCTTCGTGTCACGACCCCCAGCTGAATTATTGAGAAGCTCAGTAAATTGGAGACTGAAACAGTCATGAATCAAACCTAGCTTGCATCAATACGCAATATCCATCTCAGACAGTGGAGAATGTACATCACAATCCTCAACAGTTTGCTGTCTCAGCGGCGCATCAAGGCGTATGGATTTAATTCTATTGGGAATTTGTGAACGGTCATTTGTCAAAACTTGGGCACAGTGTTCACCACTTGTATACGGATTTAGGTGTCAAAATCTATTTAGACGTTTGCCTCGTGTGGAGTTTAAACTGTAGGACTAGACCATCGTTCATGTAAATGTAAATTACATTACTTTATGATGAGGGAACATCAAGCCCATGAACTGTGTGAGCTCTAACTGGTGTACGGGGTTTGTATTATTACCGTTTTTTAAAACTATTCAATGGCGCTGAAACATAATTGATGACTACATGTATTATATGTCCGGTATCAGAACTTTAGAAATATCTTGTGATGTAGGATGATAATTAAATCATCTTACATTATTAGATAATTAAGGTATAAGTGCAACATCGAGACGATTCTACTGGTAGCAAGTGGCAAACAAGACATTAATAGATATAAACTGCCCTACAATGCGTGCAGAACAATGCCACACATTTGTGCCAGTTGAAGCCCGTGAATACCAGACTGTTAATGAACACAATGCCAACTTTCAGGAGAATTGTCTTCAAACACGAACCTGTATGTCTTAGTAGTGAACCTAACAAGTAGTTAACAAACAACAGGACCACAAAAGTAGCTTTTTCGATTTCTTTCAGATTAGACAAATAAAGTACAAATTCCTTAAAAGGCGTTTAGTTACAGCAGTATGGAACCAAGTACCAATAGCATTGCCGGCCGCTCATTAAGGTCCCTCACAAGCGGACTCTGTCAACTGGCCTCTAAATTGAATTGAAATGATCTCGACTAGCTGCGCAAGTGATTAATTTTAACAATTAAGTACCAGGACTGCTTTTTACTGAAATAAAGCTAAAGAAATGTATACTTTATATCACGGTAATAGTTTGTACATATGTGACGATCGTATGTACTGTGTGTATACAGTTATTTGCAAGAATTCTTTGTGGAGACGTCCATGAAGATTGCTGTTGTACCCTTTGACACGCCACTAATGGACTTTTGTAATTGAATCTCTAACGTACAGTGCTATATTCATGTCAAGTTTAAACTATTCTTTAAGCTATAATGCTGTTTGCTCTGACATGATACAATGTCTTACAGCGAAGGGCTACCGGAAACAAAGCTTGCATGCAACCAGACCGAATTACTTTTGCATGAAGTTATAAGGCGTCTATATTCAACTATGCTCACTGATTGACAACGAAGTAGATTACCCTTATCATTAATCGATGAAAATGGGGAGCGCATTGCGCGCGAGAATAAGCCCAAACTCTTCACGTATGCTTCTAAGTGATAGATTCTCCGTGCTATCGATTCCAGCGGCGTCAGAATTGAGATTTATCAAGTAGATTTGTTGGCCTCTTGTTCCTCTCAGATTCGTTTTCATACTATTATTGCAGCGCGTAAGTTGAATAGATGGAACCTAATGGGTATTTGGGTTATGAAAGCAGCAAAGAGATTTCTGCAATGGATGGATAAGTCGTTGTAATAGCTGTTTTACGAGCTCAATATGAGCGGATTTCGCGTGGAAAATGCCTGGCGCTAAATCAGATTTGCTTGTGCTTTGTCTTCATCAGACAGCGGCAGCATATGTATGATAATCAGGCATTGAAGGTGCTTTGGCTCGTGATGATAATTTGAAGCTTTTTAAATGACTTTTTAAAAATGTTTAAATGACTACCATTCCACTAAGAAAGAGATAAATACGTATCATTGTCTTAACTATATCCAAACATTTAAGTCATACCAAACGTCCAATCATATGTAAATTTACTGAAGTAAGCTTGGCTAAAAGCTTATTTGGAAACAGAAAAGCTCCAAGCAAACATCTTCCAAGACGTGACATGACAGAATATTGCTAAGGCATATCAGATCGTCAGGGGGCGCATTATGTACCATGTCCATGAGTGCGTTGTGAAGTTTTTGCCTGCATTTGTGACTTTTAAAAGCCCCTCTTCTGCACAGCCAACCACTGGTTCCCTCCCACTCCCAGCCTTACATTGGGGCAAAGGTTGACTGTGGCTACCTGGTGGGTCGGCTGCACAGGCAGAAATATTCAAATCGTTCAAAACATTCGGGAGTTGACAATGTCTGGAATGGATTAGAAAAATGAATGGTGCTGGTTGGGAGAGATAGGTGATTGAGACTAGTTACGAAAGCATTTCAGGCCCGGGTTGATCATGAACTGGTTGTGGAAAGGTTGCAAAATAGCTAGAACACGATTGCCGTGAAAGTTAGGCGTGGCATATACTTGTCCGACTACTCCCAAACTACCGCCAACCTGGGCTAGTGGTCCTGCATGTGTAAGATCGGCTTTAGAAACTGTTTGAACGTATTTTTTGTTTTAGCTAGCTATCTTCTAGTGATCACACATGCGTTCAAGGAAGGAATTGTGCTGTTAACTGCGTTTTCTCAAGTCTGAAACTTTTCCATCCCTCACGCACTGAAAGTCTGTAAGGCTGCAGAGGCGTGGAGTTTATAATACCTAATCAGCACAACCAACAACTTTTAAATTTTTGCATCCGTGATTTAACTGAGCAAAGGAACCGGGTTGACATGCGAAGATCTTTTACAGACATTTGATAGTCATTACTTTAAATGTTGAAGATGTACGTGTTTCGAGGTTACGAGTAGATCCTGAGTTCGATTGTCCCCTTTCAGAGATACTGGACTCCTCCAGTAGGTGTCGTATGTCAGGCTATCGTTAGCACACCTAACCCTTTCCCCCTTAACACCGTCCCCTTTAGTGCAAAATGGACATCAAACTATTACGGGTGAGGTAGTCTTGCAGCGATAAATCTAGGAAAATCAATGCCAATAAAAAGCCCACGTCAGAGTGGCTGAAAAGCGCCGTTAACCTTGAGGGTCGTTTCTTTAACCCTCGCGAACCTGCCCGATTAGGTCCTCTGGTGCATATCATTTGGAGGGTCGTAATGTTGCGGCGTCTCTTTGGAAAAGCTCTTTTGGGTGGTCGTCAATCAACCATCAAAGTCTTCCAGCCAGGTGATAGCCTGGCGATACATAACAAAAGCTTATCATGGTCACCGTGAACTCAGATAGTTTGTACTGGGCAGAGTTTATATCTGCTCAGTCACTTTTACACATCGAGCTGTGCAGACAGGGACGAAATATAGTGGACTAAATTCACCATGTTTGCATATATGTACAGAGAGGGTAGAATTTAAATGTTTTATCTGAATCATCGACTACGGGACGACGTTTAATCGCAAATTCCCTCAAATTTTAAGGAATGGCATCACGAAAAATAAACGATTGTTTTTTTTTGTTTAGGTACTCATTTTAACATGATATATAGAGTGATGATATTTGTGTTTTTCCCAAGGGGACAACATCGGGGCCTGTGAGAGATCTGACCGCAGTACCTACAGCTTCTGGGTCAACAACGCTAACGACAAAGTCATCGTGTCACTGTCACGTCAAGTCCTTCATGCCTTCAATGTCAAGGTAACGTTCCTGTCGTTTAAATCCTGAAGGAATGAAATACTCGGAGAAATGTCACATTAACCACATCCATCATGTAAAACGTCAATGTCTGTCTGACTTAGTAATGATTGTGTGGACTGTCATCGTGAGAGCCCCGTCCTGAGTCTAAATGTAGACGTATTTGCACGCCATTGTTTCAGTGAAAATCTCCTATTGCAATATAATGGCTATAGCAATATAATGTGTTTATCTAGTATCATGTGTTACACTTGGTGTGCGTCATTCATCAAGCTTGCGTGCTCTTGCAAAGAAAGGACGTCCTACTTCCCCTTTTATGGACAAGCGTAAAAAAAGAACAATTTGAAAAAGTCAACGATTTGTTCACGGCTCCATTCGAACTCTGCACATCTAGACATTGGTGAGACCAGGTGTATAAAATCATTGTTAGGGACTTGACGATATTTACCGGGAGGGAGGGCTGGTGCAAAATGGGTCTGGTAAAAAAAATTCTATGGCCCTCCCCTTGCCCTCAAATTTTTTTTCTAATAGGAGGTAATGTACTTATCTTTGTTTATAAAATGTATGTGTATCAGAACGTGTAATATTCAAACCCTCAAAACTATCTTAAAACTCATCGAATTATTGAGGCATAATTCTATCAGGCTGTCATCCTGACCCACCAGTCTTATATCGGCCTGAGACGGTAGTCAAAGTTTGAAGGTCACACGACTATGATATTGAAGGCAATGTCCGCCAGCAGTGTCCCTCCGGATGATCCAATCTTCCACAACCCCAGCTCGCAGCTGGGGCCCGTCTCAATCACTGATCAATACAGTCCCAAAATATGCCTCTCTGCTTCACTTATCAGCTTAGCATTTCAGTAGCGTTGTTCGTGGTCGAGCCTGAATGAATTGAACCTCTAGAAGCCCTTTCGCTTGGCTAGCGTGATGGCCAACAGCCCTAAGTCTTGAGAATTGGAAACATTCTAATACTGATGATTGGAAACATTCTAATCCCGATGATTGAAAACATTCTAATCCTGATGATTTATGCAGATGTACTAACGGGCCAATTATTCAAACACCGAAATCTGTCTGTTACCATGGGGTTGGAGGCTACGATGATTCGACTTCATATTGACCGACAATCACAAGCTCCTATTGGATGAATTTTCAGAATCTTGGGCTCCTGTTGGTTAATGATGAAAAGGTTCATTCGAGTCAGGGAGTGTTGGACCACAAGCTCCAATTGACTAGGCCCCAAAATGCCCCAGCGAGAGGTTGAGTGCACATAGGGAATCTTTTCACCAACAGCTCAAGATGGATTTCATCGGGTCTTATTCTTCCCTTCAGCTTTAGAGAATGCTACCAGTATTTCCCTTGAATGTAGGTCTTCTTGATGATCAATATTCTAAATAGCTGCACACATCACAGCAGCAAAACATGTATGTCTCCTGTGGTGAGGTCCTGAGACACGGCCGGAGTTTAAAGTAAACACAGGATTAAAAGTTTGGCTTCGCTGCTGAAACAGATGTTGCCACGATTGGTGTCAAGCTAATTGTGGATCCAAAGGTGATGTTGGTCAAACACACGAAATAAACGAGATACGAACTAAAGAAACGTCTACGTTTAATGTTGGTGAGTACGAGGAATTGTTTGCACCAAAAGAGAAAATTTGCATATATGATAAGTAGTCTAAGAATTTCCTATATCGACATTAGTCCTGGTCCATACAGGTACCGAAAGATTAGACATAAAATGGTCTACATCCTACAAATTGGCAACCATATTTTTGTGTGAATATGTTGCAATTTATCATATTCTTTACTTAAGGAAAGATATATCAATCCTCTCCACTTTATACATTGATTGCGGGAAATCGTCTAGACGTAACATCGTCACTGAGCGGAACATCAACCCAGAGAGACGCATCAAATCAATTTGTCTCATCGCAGAGAAATGCGTCACCACAGAGGAAATACCGATGGTCCAGGTTGAAATCATTACGTTTTAGAAACACGGTTTACATACGAATGGAACTAGCATGGTATTTTCTACACCAGTGGCAGATATCTAGTTTATACAAATAATTAATATATAGAAAATAAACTCGACACAAAAGGTTTGGAATATCAACTTTGGTTGATCATATTTCTGTTGTTTCTGCATCAACTTCAATGCACTATATGTCTATAGAACTCGTGCGGTTCTCCTTGCCGCCACCACGATTTGATTTGGCCATCCAACTACCGAAAGGGTAGATATACTCTACTCAAGTGTGCCAAAACAAGCGTATACTCTGTATACCAAACGTGACAAGAAAGGATGGCTGATTAAATCACTGACACACTTACCAATACCAACAGGACGATACAGTGTTGAACAGAATCAGGGAAATTGGCGCACTTCTTTTTGGTGACCCACAAGAAGGCCTGGTGCTCGTTTCTTGAGTTTACAATCATTATAAGTTTAATACCATAACAAATTGAACCAAAAAGCTTTCTATTGATGTATAATACATTGAAATTCATGCAGAAATAAAGGAAATATGATATAGCAAAGTTGATATTCCAATCTTTTTGTGCCGAATTTATTATTAATCCAGTGAGTGAGCCAATAGTCGGTCTCTTTTAACAAACAATGCTATATATTCTTATGATGAGCAGAATTAGGACATCACCTTAAGGTTAAGACATCCATTCCTTGTCAGGTCTCTGGGAGATATCTAACTCAATTATCTAATTCAGCAATTATTCCATTTGATGAAAGTACTGTGCAATCCCAATAGATGTATTGACTTTACTATATAATCTATAGAGGAACAGTTAGGCTCAATCCAAGCATAATACGACCTCCATTAGAGCATAACAATTGTGATTGGCCAAAATGGCCCCCTCATACTAAGTCGACCAGGTCAGTTTAACTGAAAATTGACTTTACCGCACAGTTAGAACTTCCCTGCCCTGTCATATCACATGCAGGGAGTGACGTACATTTGTATGAAAGTACTGACGTACTTGTACTGGATCGAAGATGAAAGCTGTAAAGAATTTCCCTGTGTACCCTTGATATCAGGTAGTATTGCATATAAAATATTTAAACAACTATGTACTGTACATTTACAATTTACTCCCTTACCAAGGCTTTATCTACCTTATCCCAGAATATAAGTAGATTCTTGAAAATCATACGCCTGTTTTTAACAAATTTAAAGAATTGTACAAACATTTTTGCATAAAATCCTACCTCTCTGTGACCACAAATGACCAATGCAATAGCCTCTCTCATCTGAGGTAAAGCACTCAGTCATTCATTTAGGTTTATGGCATGTTGATAATCATATAGGGTCTTCCATGTAATGGACCTGGCATTCCAACCAGTACGTGAAAGGGTTATTGGTTTCCTGTAATTGGATCAATGGTACTGCTTAAATAGCGCTCTGCCATCCGCCCACCCACGGGAATGTTCAAACTACTATTATTCTCTATCATAAGTACTCCAGCACACGGGGTGCCCGACACTTTGCACTCTCTTAGCCTTGTCGAGACTACTAAACATAGACACAACAAAAATGGTCTTTTTTCTTTTATTTCAGTGCGGGTGACCTAATATCTGCGTGTGCCATTTTCAAGAATGGATGGTTTTATATCCATCTTTGCTCAAACGCAGATGCTTAAAACATAGAGTATCATACAATCATGACAAATGATATCTGCCGAAGACCGATTCTCCTTCTTCGAGACAAATCTCATTGACTTTATGGAATATCGAACAAGGTGCGTAGTTTTCTATTTCTCTGGAAAAGATCCACAATCATTATTTTTCTTTCCAGTAGATCCACACATCAATCATTACTTTTTGTTTTCGGTACTTTAAGAGATTTCTATCTTACTTTTATAATAATATGTTGCTGCGATATGCACGTAAGTGCTCAATATCAACGGCAACATTTTGCTTGTCAACGGCTAGAGCACTTCCCATACGATGATTACGATATATTCAGCTTATGTTGTGAAAGTGTTTGAGGCTTGTTTTGTTACAGACATTCTCCGTCTCATGGTTAGCTCTTTTTAACACTACTCTTCCGCCCAGCAGGACTCCATGACATTCCTTTCCGAGGTGGAATAGACCGTAAGATATGATTGCATAAAGAAACTCTTCTTCCTGAAGGTCAAAATCACTCTTACAGCTGCCATCTGTGGTCACGACCTTTACTAAAGGATAAGCCTTTGTACATCCGGTCAGATTTCCGCCTTTAAAAGCGAGGCAGTCTAATGTAATGGTGCTGTACGGTTGCTGCCTCCAAATGCTGCACCTCATCCAGAGAGTTGACCGATGGATAAATATGGCAAGAGGCTTTTCGAGCAGATTCAACGCACAATTTGTCAGTGAATGCTGCTGAGACGCACATATCAACACTTCTGCGTTTCTCTTCTGCGAAGTTTGTAGCAGAGGATAAGGATTCGCATTCAGTATATCATTTTCAGTCCACATCTCTGTCTGAGAGAGTGTAGACTTTTACCTTAAGGTACGTTTTCTTAGACTGATCACTGGGCACTGGCTGGCACACCATACGCGTAAGGGTTGTGGGCTACCCTTTTAATCGCACCCAAAATAACAAATCAGTTTTGTCGCTAACGTTACATAAAACATTTTATGAGAGCATTCACAATATAAAGTAAAGACAAAGTACCAATTTTACGGCATGCTAATGTACAGGTATTTGTTTTCTTTGATGACTCTGCCATCCCTACAATTAAACATAGCGTTTCGTTCATAACGTTGAATTTTAATGTGGCATTAAAAGTATCATCGTCAACAATGGATAATGGGTGGAATTAATAGAAAGTACGAAAAATACATAAACCCCCTGTGATCACTGTTCATGGGTGGTTTTATGATCAGGCGCGCACTTAGTCGTGGATAAATCCACAAAAATTGAACCGTAATAGGATCCACCGTTATTGGTGCTCTGATAAATGGCGTATCTTAGTGACAAATCTGAATGAGATAAAAGGTAAAGACAGTCTCTAGAAGGAAGTAATATCATCAATGGGCCCACAAAATACAGTAATTATTCAAACACTGCAGGCTAAGCGTGAAGTAATAGAAAACATATTTCAATGTTTATGTGATTTCATAAGAAAACAACATTGTGATGTAAAATACGTTTTTTCGCAAGTTCTTGGCTGAAGGCCAATCTTAAGCCATGCTATTTAGAAAGGCAAATATTGAAGAGATTAGGTAAACATTAAGTTGCGGCACTTAGACGTCGAACAAGTGTAACGACAAGAAGGCCCTCAAGATATAACGACGTACACTAGAAGATTGTTATATCATTGTTCATTGTTAATTGGCCACATCGTCTGGAGTATTATTGTTGCAACATGATTTCGTCAGAATGGGCTAAAGAATGAAGATGAGTATTATCATTTTCATAGAATGTATTACCCTCATACAATATCCATAGAAAATTCGCCATAGATTCTCAAAAGGGCGTTAACAAAATTACACGACTGTCCTCCCCTTAATACATGCAGGAGACTGGTGAAAGGTTATTCAAAGGTTACAGGCCGCCTACTCTGTCCGCTCGATGACGTTTCAGTCGATCCATTAGCAGCGTTGCCGATGTTTGGCTAAAAATAAAAGGCACGTGGCTTACCTTGTAGCTAAGCCTACACTTTACGGTATCCGTTGTAATCCCCTTAAATGGACGCACAATAATAATACCTATGACATTGCATATGCCTTTAACATTATTATCAAATGTAAAGCCCTTTATTCTCATCTACATGTAGCATGAATGGTGAAAGCTAGGACGCAAAAAACAACAAAATATCGAATATGATTTTTTCAAGAGCGACATATATTGTCGTGACATCTTTACGACATATCTGTATGTCCTATAATAAAAAATAATAAAGAATCTGAATGTCATCTTATCAAATTGGTAACTACAGCAAGATGATATAGTTTTGCGTGAAGTTTGACTCATCTTTGCTTGTAGTCCTTTTACGACCAGCGCCGTAAGCAAAGGATTTTCCATGTTCAAAACAATGATGATAAACATCCATGTAAATATATGTGGCGGACGTATAAATTGGAAATTGCAGTAAACAGAAAGCCAACGCAGGTTATGTATGCATCTTAAAAAACCTATTCTAGACCGAAACCTTCCATAAAAACACCATCCAACAACCCTTTATACGACCATAGGAAAAGTTCTTCATCCTTGAAAACTACGAGTGCATAAATACCCGATAACGTGAATATGAAGACTCGTAAACTTTCCTTAGGAACATCCACAATAGGGCTTAGGAGACAGGTAAAAAGGTCCTAATCAGCGAAGTGACCAAGCCTCCCACCATGGCCAATTTCACATCCATCTGATTGTAGTCTCATATGGACGCCACCTGTTCAGGGCCACTGTCAATCAATAACCGTAATGGAAAACAGTGATTTGACGTGTCAGGATGGAAATTAGAAGCCATCAACAGCCCATTACTATGATGAGATTGGTCCCGCCTAACCACCAACCACGTGTTCCACAAAGTTTAACCAAGCACAAAATGGTAGTGGGCAGCAGTGGAGGACTGCGTGCCATGGCGGCAAATCGATCCTGCTTATTACATCTCGCAGACGTTATTCAGGGAATTATGAATTGGCATGAGCAATAGCCGGTGCAATGGCCTAGTGGGTAGAGTGTTCGCCTTGCATTCGGAAGGTCGTGAGTTCGATCCCGGCCGAGTCATACCAAAGACTATAAAAATGGTACATGCTGCTTTCTCTGCTTAGCACTCAGCATTCGGGAAAGAGTGTGGAAGTTGAACACACACCACTACCAGTGGACTAGCCCCCTGCTGTAGTGATTGCGTTGTGTGTGGCCCAGGGCTAACGAAACAGAGATGGGCACCGCCCTATGCGCCAGAAATGGGCACTGCCCTTGGCGCGGGAAGGGTTTAACCATGAGCAATCACCAATAATAGAAGGTAGGTCTGATGTGCGTTTACAATGTATGTGGCAGAGAGATGGGAGACCTTCCACAGCATTATTTGTGATAGTCTATATTACAGTTGATGTATTTCACATTCAATAGCACCTCTCAAAGATTGTAAACCTTATACCAGGAAATCAGAAAGGGAACGAATGCCATAAATCCACCTCGATTTCAGAGGACCCATACTACTCTTGAATCCAATGTTTCGCTCGTGGGTTTTTGTGAGGCAATGGACTGGAATTCTACAAATCTGCGTCTGTAAAGTTTTGTAAGATAGTGGTCGTAGATAACCGGGCCAAAGGTGGCGATACAACTACAGAAACTAGGAAGAATAGCTGACATGTCCAGCTAATTTGGGATCTAAAAAAGCCAAGTCAATCGATTTGTTACAAACTTACAATATAAAATTTGTTTTTGACAGAAAATGACAAAATTTTAAACAGCATACACACAACTGAAGTTTGATTAGCTTGGGATAGCTTTCGAGACGAACTCTTTGTCAACCCGGAAATGTCATCTTGGAGTTTCTTTGTCACGTGACGATTGATGGACATTGTCCATATAAAGATTGCAAGTATATTGGACCTTATGAACGATACCAGACTATTATAAGCTGAATGTGGAATACAATGCAATACGTATAACGTTACACCTGCATCTCAACATCTGTATACAAACTCACACTGCAAAGTTTTTTGCGATGTTTGGGTATAATGAACAGTGTAAAACTCATCTAAATACTGAAGACAATACAACTACAGCGATTGATTTCTGAAACCTATACACCACTGCACCTGGAAGAAAGCTAATAAAACGCTGTCCTACTCATACAGATTATGCCATAAGATCCATGGCAACGATATTACCAATAGCCTACAGAGACTCATTGACAGGCTGCAATATAAACATTTCATTAAAACCAATGAGCCGTAACACAAATGATAGATTGCTGTATTCGTATTCGTATGCGACACAAACGTAGAGATGACCACATTCAATGTTGTACCCATTTTATATATACGGGTATGAGGTTATTTTCCATGGGGATGCTTCCATACATATTCCTACTACAATGTATATTGCAAATGTAAACGCTACCATGCTTTAAGCTATGCAGTTTGAAACCGTGGATTTAGCTTAATTATTCAACCACAACATATGTATGAAATATGTTATGGCCAAATAAACAATATACTATATAACTTATGCATGTCACATGTTTTTGTTAAAATGGTCAGTTTCAGACATTCAGTTTGAAGAAAATGCATTTGCCTATTTCATTTGCAGGTGGGACAAATCTAGCTTTATATGTTTCCTATTTCCCATCTTGAATTAAGTGTTCTAAAATTTATCTACGACGTACAAGATATGATATCTTTTCCTCGCCAATTGATAACGTTACATTCTACATTTGCTCTAAAAGGAGACACAACATGCTGTTCACGCCAGCTGAACTACCCCTGTTAATCCCTAGAGACCACGTTTCATACAACATCCTTCTCAAAAGGTATTCAAACTTAGTACGGCACCAGCATACATACAGCCAACGCAATACTATACGGCATAGACATGTCTGAATGTGCACTCTCTGCATATTACTTATGGGGCATCCCCACAACGATGGACAATACTTGAATGCACTGTGCGAGGCCCTTATTACTTTGTTGGTGTGTTTTGTCCCGTAAAAGTGCGCTTCCCTCACACTACTTTACATTTCCGCAGCACTATAATCATGCCTGAGTCGTGAGTTGTGAAGAATGTGGAGACGGTAGGCGCTGAAACAGAGTTGGTTCTCGGGGTCATGAACGGGTCACTTCCGAATGTGTAGCCTGTGGGTGAATTATCTCTCAGAGAGAACATATTTATATCTTATGGGAGGCACTGCGGAAGGAATTCGTCTGGTTCCGATATTTCCGTTGCGCATGTTTTTTTCTCAATTTTGAACCCCGCTATGGGGATTAAGGAGTGGTGATGAGTTATCAGTTAACAGTTCAGAATGGTGACAAACAAACAATCAACAATCAACAAATAATGACTGTTTTCATTAAACCATAAACCCTTTAAGATGGTGATCTTCTTAGATAAAGTGTTCAACATAATTAAGACTTATTTCTAAAAAAACATGATAGAGCTTTCTATTCTATTAGTAGAATTACTGGGACTAAGCTTAGCACCATTTATCTTAGAATATTTCAAAATGCCATCAAAACAACTGGAATGTTATCATAATGTGTGCACAACCTTAAATGTAAAATATCAGCTGATTCCTTAACTTGCGCAGAACGAAGGTAACCTGTACCTTGTCTGAATAAGAATACTTCTCTTCCATCCGTTCCGTGCTCAAGGAGAGGAAGACATAAAACAACATTCTGTAAGTGAGTTAGATTTCTCATATGCCACAGGTCATTCCTCCCCCCACGGCATGTAGAGCACGTTTCGCACATGTCGTTTCGCACAGCTTTTAATCATGATAAATCGGCAGTAGCTGTACCTGCAGTATACATTCTTATGTGGGTCAACTATTCTTCACACGTGCACCATCACAAAGCATTTGTCTATATTTATTTTCACTCCGCGTACCGTAGGTACGCTTCGAGTGAAAATATTGTTTTCATACTGTTTCTTCTTTCTTTCTTTCTCCTGTCGCGACCTTTAAAGTGATTCCTCTCCGTCGTTCCTGGACCAAATGACCTGAAATTTGGCACAAGGGTACAGTGAGCCAATACCCAGACCCGTTTTTCTCATTTTTTTGATAGATACCTTTACAATGATTTTAGGGATGTTTTAAGGTCGTTTTCTGGCCCGGCTGTATATTCATGTCTCCCGTGCCCAGGTATTACGTCCAGATGACTTGAAAGTTGGTATGATACTGCGTGAGATACTTATTAAAAGGACCCCGGTGGCCAAACGTCACTTCAAATCATTTAAAAGCCAATTTGGCGGGGTATCTACGCATATTTTCACCGAGCTCGCGTTTCGCGCGTGTAACCATATATGGTCACGTTTGCACGTGCGTCCGTTGCACCATATATGGTTATGGACGTTTCCGCGCGTGACGTAAGCTGTTTACCTGCAGCTGTGCATTGTGGCTAATTGAATTTAGAAGGGAACCAATATGCGCCCGACACTTAGCGGAAGCGATGACCTGATTGGTCAGCTCGGGTACTATGAGGAAGGGTTTTTCAACTTAGCGGCTGGGAGTACATATATGTCGCCGGGAAGAAGTCCGTTAAAAGTAAGTGAAAAATTGTACTGTTTATCTTAAAATTGGCAACAATACACAAACGCAGTAACAAATTTGGGTAACTTGTCGTCGTTATTGTGTAGTTTTTGTTTGATTTACCCACGTTTAGAGTGTCTGGATAAGCGATACCGTAGCGTCAGAATGCCGCGGTAAGTGGGAGCGCATGCATGGAATATTGTTGCGCTTTGCAGTGACTGATGAGACAGTACTAGTATTGTATCATCAAGCTTTATTGACACGACAAAAAGTACAGTCAATTTTGTATGGCCAACTTTAAACTGCAACGAAAAAAGAAAGAATACAGAGTATGTCTTACAATTCTACTAATTAAACATTATGATATGATTCTACTAATTATCGGTGAAAAGTGTACAGTAGTTCTCTTCCATAGTAACGTTATATGATAGTACAGATTTTCAAGGGCAAATCTACTAGTACAAACGTTACACTATGTTGTGAATTGTCCATTCAGGTTGGTTGTACAAGAATATATGTAATCAGGTGTGGCTTTTTGTCTAATCAACAAAGAAAAAGGATCTTCCTTTTACTCTGGGTGGCAGTACATGAAATTACACAAAGGAAATACTAATTATTGTATTCTATTCTATTTTTTACTGGAGGAAGAGGATACACCACCAGGACTGTTGTGCAGACCGGTGGGGTTGTGCCTTGATAGAAAGTGTCAATTTGACAGAGCTAAATTCGTTATTGGCCGGGTGCTGGAACTCAACTAATTCCACAAAGTCTGGCCTGTCAGAGAACACAATAGACAACTGGCTACAAAGGTGGCACCAACAGACACCAAGGAGAGGATAGCAAAGTCAAGTGCAAGAAGTGTTACTGTGACAGAAACACCAGCTTTATGTATGATTAGGCTATTTGGGACAATATTGTAACTATTAAACTAAGTGACAATTAGAGATATTATTATACCAACCATGAGTTCAAACATTGTATTTCATGACAGATATGAATAAGTTTTGATGACTTTTCAGACACCACGTCATGGTATATGCTGTGTAATTTAGTAATGCACTGTACTACAAACAGTTAATCAGAATAATTAGATAATCATAAACTGATTAGTTTATGTGGAAAATAAATGGGACGTTAAGTTTATAACAGACGTATAATAACTGCAATTGCTGCATCCTTTTTTCAGACAAAAACATGCAAAACATTTAGATATGCAAAACAGACTCCGTGCAAACATACAGTCGCCAATTAGCTTTGTTCATCAATATAATGTATTAGCTGATTAACTCTAAGTATAAAAACAGAATGCGATCCTTTTTGTCTGAATACAATGTGCATAAATTTATATGTATTTGTAATGATAATGTAATTGCAGTGCAGCCATGATATCCAATTGAATTTTTTTTTAAATTGCACTTCGCTAAAAACGGCTAATAAGCATATCTTGGTAAAGAGTTAAAGTGTAGTGAAGTTTGTTTGGAGAGGTCTGCTTGTATGAAGATTAGTAATGATTTTGACAACCTTGAATAAGTGCAGTAATTGCCTTGTGTAAATAAGCAGGAAAACTTTAATCATAACCACACTATTGTCTGCTGTGGGTGCGTAATACCAACGTTTAAGGTCGCATAACGTGTTGCATCTGTAGAAAATTTCCGTTTGTGACATAATTTTTTTTCTTGAAGTAAAACGGTGCTTGCTTTGTTAATGTGTGAAACATTAGCATGCTGTGTGCGTGTTGTAATAAAGAAATAAAAGTTTGATTACCGTACAGTACTCACGTTGGATTTTTCAAGTTCAATTTTGGAAAAGTCCATTTTTGCATAAAGAGGAGAGCGGGGTGAAGATAGCTGAATTTGCTCCTAAGCAAATACCGGCCTTTCTAGTTTATTCATAACTTTTTATGTTGCCATTTATATCGCAAAGGCCTAAAAAATACTACCAAAGCCGACTTAACCCATCATTTTTCTTAGCATTTACGAGAAGAAACATTAATTCAGAAGGTACCATGTGCATACTTCACACCACCAAGCCACAAAGTATAGTGAAAAACGACAATGTCTGACTCTACCAGCCGTTGAGAAGTAGCTTTGCCGGAATAAAGAGATACAACAGATACGAGGGTCACAAAAATAAATGGCTCTACCTTATCGCCCATCAGCCGATCCTTCACATACAAACGTCCTCGCACTTTATCCATGGTAGTGATACATCAAAGACAAGTCGTTGGAAAGTTTGAACTCTCAGCAGTAGGTTGCATTTCTCCGGCCTGTTCTAATGTCCAAAGTGCGTATGAATGGACACAGTGTTTGGTATTAGAGAGAGCAGTGGCTACTGTACATGCCTGTAATTTTAGTAGGAATGGTTGAAGTGGAGCTTAAGAAAAAAGAGACGTCCTCGCTACTTGGCAAACTGCCCACAGCCCCCGTTGTTCCAGCACGTACGCTAGATGTATCAGTTGACCTAGTAAGGCCTCAGTCAAAAATGCATGTCATAAGGAGGGAGAATCCTCTCCACGCACCCGCTCATCAATCATATCACAATCAGATTAGGACGTGACGTACCCTCTGTACTTCCATCCGTCTCCATGCCTGAATACTGGATGTGATCTTAATCAGGGCATGTCTAGATCTCTGCCTTTGACTGGGCTGAGATATGAGCATATCTTGTAACTCAATGTTGGTGGAAGGATGTGACGCATCGTGTTACCATTTACGACAATGGCCTCTACAGGAATGGCGGTCACATACAGCAGAGTTCAAACCCCCACCGCGCTCAGATATCTGGTATTCTGCCAAGATTAGACTGCAGTACATTGTATTTTTGTTTCATTAAAACTGTTGCTTGCATCAGTTCTCGTGTTCCTTGCGTACAGTTTATGCATCTTTTTTTACCTCCATGAAAAATGGAGGTATAGTTTTTGGTGTGTCTGTCTGTGTGTCTGTCTGTGCGTGTTTCCGCATATTTGTGGTCAGCATAATTCTAGAACCTCTGGATGGATTGTAATGATATTTTTTGTCAAAAGCAATCAAAGTTTTACAAAAAATACATTGTACCATACACGATTGCCGAGCAACAAAGTTTGTTCATTCATCCAAAAGCATAATTTTGCCCCCACATACCTCCCCCTTCCGTAAATGGTCAGTTTCATCAGTCCCATCGCTTTATCACTGTGGAGATGGTACAATATTGTAACCTGCCAACCACGACACATTACACAACAGGACGTATATCAGAGCGGGGCTTTCTTATAAGATCGAATACATCTATGTTTCATAAGCACAGCATCTAACTGACCGGTGTTCACGGCAGAAGACGCCGGCCTTTCTTTATGTGTCTGTGTGGGAAGACCGGCGGGGGACAATGTTACATAGAAAAGACATGGTCTAATGTGTGATACAATTGTTGCGCATCCGCATAACAAGGTCAATATACTATAAGTACATTATTCCGAATGCGAGACCAAATCATTCACACATGACTGTACTGTAAACCGTATAATGTTATTGATGATATTTTGTTGTTCTATATCTGTATGGAGCTTAGGAGTTGTTACCATACGTCGTATCCGGTACAATCATCGAGCAATAAAGTTAACGTCCATTCATCTGTCTGTGTGTCAACTTATCTAGTTTACAATAATCCTTAAAGTTGTCATGAGAAAAGGCAACATCCAGTTTGACATTTGACTACAACATGGGTAAGGGGTGGTTGTAAGTCGGCATTGTGCCCGTCCCACTGCTGAGTAAAGTTTGGTGGGCTCTGGTGCACGATGCGATCACGTGCTATAAGCTATCGGACCAACTACAAAGCAAAACACTAGGTCTCTGATCATGACTGAGCCATGATGTGGTGACCCAAGACGACGAGATAAGACCCTTGTGTTTGGAAGCATCAAGGGACATATTTTTGAATATAATACTTATCTTAAATGCTTTGCACCAACACAGATGAAGCTTCGTACAAAAAGCCGTCATTGGCATCGTTATATGAACTGCACACATCTTCCTTCTAAATATATAATTTGCAAATTACTCCACGTTTCTTACAGATTATGGCAAATGTATATTAATTTTATTGCGTTAACTTATTTCTGTTTAAAACTAAAGCATCTGCCACGCATTCTTGTTATCCTTGTTCAGATAAGGCAGCTTTGGGGGTTTGAATATCAATAAATCAGAAAGGCCTAGAACTGAAGAGGGAAAAACGTCATGTGCACGGTTATAGATATTGGGCTATTGTATAGATGCATGCATACCCGCACATACAGAGAGAGAGAGAGAGAGATAACAATGTTTTGACTGTAGAGCCCATATAGTTGAAGATGTCTATGTTCTGCAATAGATGCAAATGCGCTGCAAATGGAGGTACTTTCTATCCCCGAGATGCCATCACTGCACTGGGACCCTGACATCAAAACCTACAATCTACACGGGAAAACAACCAACATGATGGCTAAATCCAGTAAAATAGATCCTCCCTTTCACTCTGAAGGTCATTATCGTAATGTACCAAGCACATTTTCCTATGCCTAACAGTAACACCGATGTTTAGAGTGCACTACTACGAGAGAGTAAGTAGCATGTACAGATACTATCTAGCATGCAAGTAGGCAAATACGAATAACAGCCCTACGCTTTTAATGATTTTATTGCCTTCGTTCCTATTCTAGCTTTCAGAGTAAGCTCACCCTGCAGCAAAGATCCATACGCAGAATTATACGGATAAAAAGATTTTCGTTCTATATGTAATATGCTTTTGTAATATGTTAAAACAATACAAAATATGTTAAGTCTCGGATCTCTTGCACGTCAGCATACACAAGTAATTGGACATGCTATGCACAACAGATACCACAGGAACGCGTTGTACACACCATTTAACATAAAGTCTCTACACCCTATGACTGAACTGTCTTTTGCATCTTCCAACAAAGTAAGGAATCCTATCCATTTATTGAAATTGCAACATGGCAATCCAAGGGACATCCCAGGTAGCAATACTGATATTGAGTGCAATCGAGCATACATACATTATACAGTGGAACATTTATCGCTGATACGAATTCCACATTCTTTCACGTAAGGCAACATAAAGCAGGGTAGGGAATCGACGGACAGCAATTATTGTCAAAATGAACACGAAACAGTTTGACAAATGTACAATTAAGCATGACACTGGCGGAGAAATATTGCTACAATTACAAATGATGTTCAAAACGTTCTGTTGGCGTTGGGGGAACATCTCCCTAGCGTTTGGTATTACAGGAAGATTAACGTTCGGGTAGACTTAGTCCGAATAGGATAAGCCATGCCTGACGAGCTTAACGTTTTCAACTACCAGAGGTACTCGTTTCTGTCTCTCTTCGGACCCGCTAACAGAGGAGTGATAAATAACTGTACGTGATACCCAAGGCTATGGCTGACAGGCTAGGGAGATACTCAGCGGGCGTGACGTTTTACGTAAGGTCACTGTGCGCTCAAGGCTAGAGGGCTGATCATGACTCGCTCGTGACGGGGTATACTCATGACAACTGCTAACGAGCTGGAGACACGTACAACACAAGTACGATAGCGATAACGTACGTACACGTAGAGAAAGATCGCGCACACAGATTCTGGGATTTATCACTTTAAACAGCCTGCTGTCGCAAGCTTTCTACGTAATGTAGTATTTGATTCACGAGCATGACATACAGCTATACCAAAAGAAAATCCACAGAAGCTACATTGAAGAACAGAGTACCACTATCAGCACTGGGGTGCAGATACGGGATTGCCCACGCCAACGTTAAGTGGTCTTACCTTGTCCGGTGCGTATGTTAAAAGAAGCGCCAATACCTCCGAAAAAAACTCAGCGCAGAGCTACATTCCCCGTGTTCACTGCGTTACATGCTTGTATCCCTGTAGGCACGTGGTGTTCACAAGCGGGCTCTGGAATGACGTGAAGTCACGGGTCTTTCCAACTAAATCCTCCGTCCACATATCCAACATGAACAGAACCGCATCCACACCGAGAGCGGGGCGGATATGAACGACTTATCGCACAAGCAAAGGTCAGAACACCTACCTTCTGTGT
>NC_049986.1:16468433-16516644 GCF_000003815.2 Branchiostoma floridae | reverse complement strand
TATAGCCCATACAGTGTATATACTGGACGTTGCACCGATTTTAAGGTTATAAATATATAGATATATATTACAATAGCAACTGACATCAGGTCATTTTACATATTCAAGCACATATTCAGAAATTAACATGATGATGTACTCTTGTGCTATACCAATTCACGAGTCAAAAAATAACAATATCAAAAAAGATCATAAGTACAGAACAACACCTCTTGACAGAAAAAGCAAATCCCTCTATTATGTAGAAGATATCGTTAGTTCATTAATGTTACAAATTGGAGCAATCGGAGGACTTATATGGAAACAGTTGACTTATCTATAGGAGGTTTATGCCAAGTGATTTTTTAATTACTTGGCATATACCTCTTAAAAGACAGAAAATAAGCCGTATCTTTTGATGCCAAGAAGGTAATTGAAGAAGATGCCTATAGCGTAAGTTCTTTTGTATTTCCACTCAGAAAATACCTTTATACCAGGACCTGCCGGAATATACAGCAGCAGCTAAATAAAGCAGGTCTACTTCGTCCATATGGTAATATTTCTAAACGTAAACGTTAACTGCAAGTGCAACAACATTTTGAATAAAACTGCCCCAAAAATCAATCGATGGCAAAACCCGTCCACTATGTTATACATCATTTGTCGCCATGGAGACGGGGCATGAAAGCGTCCGCCTTGAGCAAATGTTACCCTTAGTCTTTGGGCGCCGAATGTATCATGAGAGCATATGGCCATATCTCCCCGGCAGATCGTACAGTAATGTGAACTTGCGGAGCCGCGCTTGTCCGGGGTGACTCATATTTCACTCTTCTCCTCCCATTATTTAACGATACCTGCTATACATCAGCTTACCGTGAGGTGCAGTTCGGGGGAGCGGGGCGCGGGCACCAAATTGCCAGAGAAAAAACATAGACTATGACGGAGACACTGTATATAGTGGCTTTTACACTTCATCATTATATATTGAGTTTCACCGTGATTTACCAAACATTGGGCTTGTGCCAGAATATGTTTTTTGTCAAATCAGTCGAGTTGCAATACATAGTTCACCTACAAATAAAAAGATACACTGGACTAATTTACTTTCAAATACACTAGCTGATGGCTCAATTTCTTCTTCAAATCAAAAAAAGAAAGCCCTACACTCATCACCGTCGACGCGTCCTTTTGTTCTGAAAAACACTCCGCTCAACGCCGATGGGTCCGATGGAAAAATGGGAGAAAAAGTATATTTGTGTGTCGAGTGTGAACAGCTGCAGGTATGTAATACTGGAATTTACATGTCCTTTATAAAGAACCCTCTTCTCAGTTTTATTGTGCCAGGGATTCCAGGATATCCGGGCAGCAATTATGTGACCTCGACTCCTTTTCGGCAGCTACCGTGGCTTACTTGTGGGTAAGTGGCAACAGTAAATGGGAAAATCATCGTCCGTAGAAGGATACATACTCCTCAAGGGCTACCTACTGCCACATCGTCATTGTGTTCTTTCGGTGGAAGAAATGTTTCTAAATGTACCAGAACGTGCCTCTCATGTCCTCTGAGACGATGGAACAATCCCCTGTCCCTTTCGTATGCCTGCAGATCTAGTATGTCTGTATTATTGAAGTGTGAGATGATGGCAGATGAAGAAAGTAGTGTGCTAGTATTACGGCTGGCTACCTCTGTTCTCTTAAAAGTACCGACAGTTGAACCTCACACCTACACAAAGGACCTTCAATGAAATGCGGGCAATAAGCTCTTTGGGGTTGTCGTTCAATCACCCTTAATAAAAGTGTACGTGGCAGTGGATCCACTGGGAAATATGGCTTATAGCCAGCAGGTTGTTGGTAAGCCACATCTGCTTCCTTCTGATTGTGCTTGGACTCTTATCGTTGTTCTATGTCGCAAGTTGTGACGTAGGTCTGTAAGTTGATTTCATCGCATACATGAATACATACACAATCTGGCTGTTTATATTTTCTGATGTACTTAATATACTATTTTAAGCCCTGGTGTTCGTACTTTAAGAGAATACTTAAACCTTGTGACGCAGAACCAATAGACCAGTAAAGACTTAGCCGCGGGAAAAACAAGCGCACGCTACCGTCTCACATTTCTTTTGAGCCTAAATGGGCCACTTTTCCTCCTGACAATTTGATAAGAAGAACACCGCTCTTAAATGCGATAAGAGGAGTGACAAGGCAATATTCCTATATCATGCGCCAGCATACCTCTCCTTTCTCGCGCAGCCATCCGCAGCCTTGGGTGCGCTTTGCTTTGATAAACCTGCCAGTGCAATGCTTGCGATAACGAGGACAAACCCGGTAATATGTTCGTAAAATGCTCAGAGCGTCTCTGACATTTCCCTGAAGGCCAAATGCCAATGAAGGCGTGTAAGGTGGCCTGTAAAGAAAACATCCAGTAATTATTGCCTCATCGCCGTGAGCAGGACAGTATAAAAGTTTTAATGATGAGATCTACAGGAGATAAAGTTTCCTGTTTGCATTATCATCACGTTGAAGTCGCCACAAGATGCCCCTTAACGTTATGTTTTACCATAAATCGTGTTTGATTAAGGAGGGGTGGCAGTTACTATTGGCGACCGTCCCATGCATCACCGTTAATTATCGAGCAACATCTGGCATTTATAACACACTGCGGCTTCTCTGAAAGGCCAAGGCAACAGCCATTCCCATATACAGACCATACCAATGACCCTGTTTTCTTAAAGACTAATTGCGCTTTAACATTTGATATGGATCACTTTTCCACCATACCGACTACTCATTTCCCAGTTACATGGATTACGTGGGTTGATGTACGTTATTGGTATGATCCACCAGCGCTTGTTGCCTGAAATCAGCTCCCGGAACGATGACGTTGCGGCCCAGCCGTTGACCAGAATCTGCCTCCGATGAATATGATTCAAATCAGTCACCTACCAGTGCAAAGGTCGTATGTACAGCGCATGTTCCTCCATGTGTAAAAAAAAAGGCTAAATCTAAGCCCCAAAGAATAGAAAATTGTGTGGTTTGTTTCTACTTCTCCGCCATTGTCATCTACATGTTTCTGTGGAATTGCACTAAACAAGGTAAACCCTTTGACCACTCACCAACCTCTTTACATATTCCACGATTGCTGTTAATGACGGTAGCATTATGATAACCTTCCAACACTGAAATGCGTGAGGCTGTGTTATGGTCCTAAAGAACTTTATGTGCCAGACCATCACTTGTCATCACCGAATTTTTCCTCTAAACAAACCTCATTTTTTAGGAACCCACTGCTCTTTTCTGACGTCCAATGCACTCAGTATGTACCGCTCGTGTTTTGCTATGTGCCTTTAGTACATCAGTTTGATATCCAGTGATGGTGGCCATCCAACGAGACCTATAAAATCCATCGGGAAAAGACTGTCTGGCTAAGATGGTCTCCTAAACATCAGCACGAACGTGAGACGGTGATAAAAGCAAAATCAGGACTCGCATTATAGCATACATTACTGTTAATGTTTGTCTGAGTGTGTATCAACTTCAGAGAAGTATCAGAGTTGTGCGAGTGGTGATTGGATGTACATTATTAACATATCTGTTATTGTGAGAATTGGGAAGAGAAAATACATTTCCATCCATGTAATCGATGAATATGCTTTTACCATGTGCTATCTATCTGTCTATCTTCACTCTCATCTGAGGTCAGCAATATACTTGGCATGACTTTTACATTCATGATGTTTTAGCGTCGCACGCCATTCTTACAAATAGCAAATGCATTTGCTAGTGGGAGAATGGTTTTGGCGAAATCCTTGTACTTCCAGATGGCAATAGCCACCTCGAGATGGCCATGGAGAGGAGTCCACACTAGTCATACGCAATGTCGGCTTGTTGGGATGTATGCATCTTCCACTTTGCCATGCCAGAGGGACATCCCAATCCTTTTGACCTTGTATTTGATACGTAGATAATACAGTCACTATATAGCTCTCACCACATCGTTGATCATAAAAACGAAGTGACATCATGGGACAACACCAATGCATGCATTTTATATACATATTGTATGTAAGATCAAAGTAAAGGTTCGTACGTTATTACTTGTAGCTAAGTATGTTTTGTATCTAACGATAACATTATTTGGAATACTATCACCCATATCATTATATACTATCGGTAATAACAAATTCATATATACGTCGATGAAGGTTAGATATCCATGTAATAGAATGCACCAAAAAAGAAGTTACTCAAGCAACTGGATATGAGTTTCCCGAAATCCTAAATCAATATGCACATTGGTTACAATATGTTCCTGAAAATATGGGTCGAATTAAGATTGCGTAAGGAGGTAAAAATCAACCTATCAAAACATTAGCATAAAACGGGCCTTGGGGTCTTCTTTCTGTTACAGGAACCATACTCTAACTCAGAGGTCTGGAGACCATCCTATTTGCTAGACTAGCTTTCAACCTGTTTGCGTAGAGCTCCACTCCAATAGAGCTGATGAGAGTTGACGTGAACCTAACCAGGAAGACATCCAGGCTATCCCCATCATCGGCCCTCCGTGACTCCGGGCGGGCCGGGGGAATAAAGTTGTCCCTAATTGATAGTTAAGTTGGCCGATGTCGGCACCCTTGTGTCATCATCCTGTCACAGCTGATAGAGAGCCGTCAGACAAATGAGACAATCCACATTCCAAGCGGGAAACTCGTTTGGTAAGCCCCAAGCAGAGGCGACCGACAAGCGCTCGGTTGTATGTCGTACGTTTGCACATACACTTAAGGGCTAGACTTGATGTATGGTTAGAAGAACTGGCTATGGTCTAATTACGTCCCAGAAGTGTATAATTGACGAGGAATGTGTACATACCTTTTTACACAATTCTGTAAACGCATTTGTTTCTTTCTGCTCGATTGCGGAAGGCTGTTTCTACTGCCCATGACCCAGTAGTGTACAGTTGATGTCACCTCGCTTTCAGCTGAGTCACTTTTTATTTAAGATCACCATTTCAAATAGGGACAATTCCCGGACAATACTATCAATATTCATATTTCTGGTATTGATATTTGTTACATAATGACATTTTTTTCTAGATGACTGCAACCATCCTTTTTTTGATGTACTGAATCGGCCCTACAGTGTATACGCTGAATCAATCAATGCTAAATGAGCTGATTGGTTGCCTCTACACATTCACTCAGGAAATTATGAAGTTGGTCAATTGATAGTCATGAAGGACGGTGTGTATACAGTGATTGCAATTATAGTAGTAGCCGATACCTCGATATCACTTCTATCAAAAAGCGGTCGGCAGGCCGACATGAGCTTCTCGAGCTCGTGAATATGTAACGGTTGAAACAAACCTACAAAGATGACGGTAAAGGTAATGTTCATTTGGATGTGCTGAGCTATACTGGCATTTCATTTTGTAACGGAGTGGTGAATCTGTCATCGGAGCTTATGCCCCCGTCTATTTCTCCTGGTAGCCGAACCTGACTGAGTGAGCTAAGTACTGTGGAGTTACTCGTACCAAGGAGGTGGTTCATACCCAGCTAGAAAGGCTAAAGATCAAGAATTTCCCTAGCCTTTTTGAGGCCGCGGGTGCAGTGGGCTGTCATCCACTGTGTCTAGAGCACGATCTTGGTCAGAAAGTGGAGCCCAGCCCTCTCCTTCCCTCTCCATCCAAAGTCAGGTGCCCATTTCCTTACACCTGAGTGGAGTGGGGAATGTCGCGACAAGTGACTTTCCAAGGTCACAATATCGGCGGTGTGTCAAGGGCTTCAAAGCTAGGACCTCAGAAAACACCATAACCCTTGCCCCAACACGACGCCACCATCGTATCAGCTATCATAGCTAACAGTTATCATAGCTAACAGTTTCAGGGGTAAAAACTTCCAATGTGAAATGCAAACCAGCTTTACCCAGACTAGCATGACATACAGGGACAGGGACAAAAGTACATTTTCCGTACGAGCGGAACTAACCAAACAAAAGAACGGAAACACGTCTCCCTTCTGCAGACAATGTAACCTATACATCCCTTTCACGAGACATGGCCGCCAGACCTATATACATAACATGAAATAACCCATTTAGGGTCGATGTTTTTGTGAGGGCGCTCGGCGCCAGGGAGGTATCCAGAGACCAATAGGGCCGTCGCCAACAGTAGCTTGCAGTCTTCAGACTGTAGCCACTCATCGGATATGAAAGTGATGAATAACTTTATGAAGTACTCTCTGTCCCCGGCAGAGTCTTTATCACGGTGTTAGGATTTTAGGGGCGTACCAAATTCCTGGAGCTAACTAGCAGGGTGAAGCTTGACAGTAAATTGAATCTGGTGAGTAGAAATCAGAAGGGACTGACATTTAAACTAACGTACTGTGATGAGTTCTCTGTCGTCTTATGTCCCGTCAGTCCAGAGGGTTATCAGGGGTAATGTCAAGTAAAGAACACCACCTTCAAAGTCATGACGTACAGAGCTTTGTTCCGTAGCCTTGTTACAAGGGCTAGGACTACCACATACGCAGTTTGTGAAAAAGTGTTATTACCACACAAAGCCCGAATATATATATACTGTATGACTTCTAGAAGTTTGCAGTAGCCATTGGCAATGCACGACAGCACATAACGACATACCTTGAACAAATCGATGGCACAGCTTATCTTGATAAATGTTAATACCTGTGTTCCTTGATGATAGTAAGGAGACAATGGATAGGTACGGCGATTTTGTAACTCAAGCTAATTTCAAATATCCTTTAATTTACAATGTGAAGTTTGGAGGGGAAGTACAGACTACCGTATGAGCTTCATGTTACATGTTCTAGTTTCGTTTATGCTAAAACACACATAGCTACCTATCAGTTTGTCTGATGCTAGCCAGCGACAGAGCTTGGGGACTGTCTGCATCGTTGAGGTTTTCACTAGAAGTTTATGTTGTCCATAGGTTGAAAGTACCTGACACACTGGATACCACACGCTGTTCGGCGCAGCAGAAGGTCTAACATGTTATACATCAACGTTGTCCACAGAGACGTCTATTGCTAGGCCATGTTGATTTTATCTTATAGATCCACATCCACGCGCGCATCAATTTTCGGCTGTTTCCAAAAATATTTATAAAAAAAACAAGTTTTCAACCACACTCTTAATCATGCAAAGCAGCTTCAAGATAAGCAAATATAATATTGATTGAAAAAAATTGTATTAGAAAACGTGTACACTGTACTAATGTCATAGTACATTACAATGTCACAGAAGATGTAAAAGGACAAAAATGAATAATTTGTTGTTTGCTATACTAACGTTACATTCATTCATTTGTTCAAACTTCCTGACCACTTAGGTTTCATAATAAAAGCAATCAATTTTTGGTCAAACTTTTTTCCTTTGCACGCTCGCATCAGTTTTTGGATTCCTAGTGGATGCCATCCATATAATCAAATCAACATGGCCTTACTTTAAAAAATGCTCTGTAGAACTTTGCAGGTACGCCAGGAGGCGTGTGATTTTTAATCTCCTCTACGTGGCCCAATATGTTTCTGTGGTAGGTCAACCATGGATAGATTTCACGCCAATTTTGTCCATTAGGCTAATATGTGTCAACTTTAATAAACATGCAAATCTCATCTGTCTCTTGGGGGTCATAAACACAAATATGTGTAACATAATTACTCTACCAGTGCATTGGGCGTGAGGTATTTACCCACGCATAGCAAATACCTACGGAAACATTGTGCTTTCAAAAAACTACACTTGATCAGGCATTGGAAAAAAAAGAATTTTCAAATAATCCCTGGAATAGGAATACTTGTTTGAGACAATCTTCATTCATCTATAGTTGTTTTTCTTACGTAAACACTTCTATTGTGTCTTGCTGTAAAATGGATCGATTACTAAAGCATTACGTAGTTCTCATATAAATATTAGCTGTAAAACATGGCAAGACAAGGTGAAATTGTGTCTGAGCTAGGTATGTTTTACAGTTGTGCCATTGGCTGCGTTACATTGTAACTGGTTGAATTGTACCTTCGTTACTGCTGTTCAGAATAGCGTTTCGATATTCAAGAAATTGGCCAGGGTCACCTATCCCACCAGGGGCCCGACCGGGCTGTTTGCGGTGACAAAAAAAAACAATATATATCAATAAGTACGCACAATTTATTTTCTTGGATAATTTTTGGTTGTGTTTTGTGTTTTATAACATACCTGTAAACTGCCCGGTCGGGCCCTGGACGGGAAAGTTGGCCCTAGGGTAAACAAGACCTACCTAGATCAAATATTATGACGACCCACCCATAGCTTCTTGAGTCATTGCTGGTAAAAAATACATGTATGCAGAAACTCAAACAGACACGTGGAGAAAAACACCTAAAACAATACATCAATTTCCATGTAATCAGGAAGGCAAGGCCACACCAATTTAATTTGTTGGCTAACGGATTTTCAAATACTAAAACAAATATGCTTAACTGAAAAAAAATCATGAAAACTAGAAAGGCCGACATTTGCTTGAGAGCAAATACAGCATATTTCAGCCATCTCCCTCCTCATGTAACAATAGACTGTTCCAAAATCACTCATGTGCAAAAATGGAACACTTCTGCTTAAAATGACTTCTAACTACTAATCACACTTATGAGCAAAACTGAATCTTACAAAAACCCCTTCAAGAATGGACTCAAAAAAATAGACGACTCCAAAAACACTTCCGCTAAGAAATGGAATTTGGAATCATCAGCCGTCCAAAACCATATTTGAAAAAACCCCCCCTCTGTGCAAGAATCGACTCTTCCTGTTATAACCCCTATGTAAAGTGGAGCGATCCCAAAAATATATCAGCTAAAATAGTCAGCAAAGTCCACAAAATGAATTTTAAAAAAATACCCCCTTCGTCGAAGAATGGAATCTCCCAGCTCACCCTGTTTGAAATTGCACAATAGACAAGTCCAGAAATACTCACAGTACATGGCCTTTTGTATAAGAAGCAACCCAGTCCAAAACTGAATTTTAAAAAAGTCCCCCGTGCATGAATGGGCTCTTCCTGATAACACAAGGCTTGCTGATTGGCTGCCGAATCCTCCTCATGTACAGTCTTCAGGTGGGGGTAAACTTCCATTTAACAAATGGAATTCGGAATCATCACCCTTGTCCAAAACTGATTTTTTTTAAATCCCCCCTATGTGCAAAAATGGACTGTCCCAGTAGTAGTCTTATGTCAAGTGGATCAGTGCGAAAACACTTCCGCTAAAAAAAACATTGGCATTATCACCAAAGTCTAAAAGTAAATTTTAAAATACACCCCATGTCCAACAATGGACTCTTCCAGCAAAATAAGCTCGCTCATTGGCTGGCCATTAATTGGATTTACCTTGTCCACCAACCACCTGGATGTCTATGGACTAGGTAGGTAGGTAGATAATTGGATCTACCTGGCACACCTGTGGCCCTGACACACCAGAATGACCTAGAGGTCGTTGACCTCGGCACTCCAGCCTTACCTATCCTAAACTCTCCCACAAAAACCTCCTTAAGGAGCCATTTGGAAGTGATTTATACCACATATTATACATGGATCCTTTGAATAAGTATCTAGAGCACCTCTGTGCCAAATTTCAGGTCATTTGGATGTAATACCATGGTACAGGGGGCCAAAATATACAGTTTTGGTCCAAAAGTTGCAATAAAACCTCAATAAAATCATTTAAGGAGCAGATATGAAAAAAATGAAAAAAACACATTTTGGTATTGGCCCACTCTACCCTTGTGCCAAATTTCAAGTCATTTGGTCCAGAAACGGCGGAGATGAATCGCTTTGAAAATTTGACAGGAGAAAGAAAGAAAGAAAGAAACATTACGAATACAATATATTTCACCATACCTATGGTATGGCTGAAATATAATAAAGCCCAAGGACCAGGTCCAGGTGTATGCCTTGGTGCACTCAGGTTTATGTAGTGGACATATCATGATCATGGTCATATTCAAGTTGTCCTCTCTGCCCGTTGCATTCATGATGTCCAATTGCTATATTTTCACTTTAGAAAATACGTGAACCAATAAATTAATTGGTGTGGCTAAATATCATCTTAATTTAGCATTCCTCCCGGTTCCTTTGCCGATCCCTGCACAGTAAAGCGTGAAATATGTCACTGCCCGGGGTTGGCCTGGTGACATTTCCGAATACCCCTGTCTCATTAGCGGCACGATTTATCGGCCGGATTATTGAACTGAAGTGACCAGGAGCAACTTTGTTGCCTGTGGGCCAAACTTTATTACGGTGTGTGCGTTCTTCATCCGGTATCGGCATCTTGGAGTAACAACGCCTTCATTTAGAGTTCACGTCCGTACTGCAAACAATTGGGAATCGTTACAGGAAGGTCGTCAGGAACTGGTTACGAGCTTTCATGATCTTTAATGTGCAAAAACGTAACACAGAGATAGTGGTAAAGATGTGTTACTTTTCTGTATAGTAAGCATATGCTGTTTTCTGTGGGGCTTCTTCTCAACATTTTTTTCAACATTTAGAGTTCACGTCCGTACTGCAAACAATTGGGAATCGTTACAGGAAGGTCGTCAGGAACTGGTTACGAGCTTTCATGATCTTTAATGTGCAAAAACGTAACACAGAGATAGTGGTAAAGATGTGTTACTTTTCTGTATAGTAAGGATATGCTGTTTTCTGTTGGGCTTCTTCTCAACATTTTTCAACATTTCTATTTAACGTCCGTACTGCAAACAATTGGGAATCGTAACGTCCGTACTGCAAACAATTGGGAATCGTTACAGGAAGGTCGTCAGGAACTGGTTACGAGCTTTCGTGACCTTTTTGTGCAAGGCAATAACATAAAGATAGTGGTAATGATGTTTTATTTTTCTGTCAGGTAAGAATATGCTATTTTTTGTAGGGTTTCAAATTCTTCTCAACATTTTTCAACATTTAGAGTTCACGTTCGGCTGCAAACAATTGGGAATCGTTACCGGAAGGTCGTCAGGAACTGGTTACGAGCTTTGGTGACCTTTTATGTGGAGGGAAATAACATAAAGATAGTGGTAAATATATGTTATTTTTCTGTCTGGCAGATTCTATTTTCTGTAGGGCTTCGAATTTTTCTCAACATTTTTTCAACATTTAGAGTTCCCGACCGTCTGCAAACAATTGGGAATCGTTACAGGAAGGTCGTCAGGAACTGGTAACTTATTTCATTATCTTTTATGGACAGAGAAATAGTATTGACATAGCGGTAAAGATATGTTATTTTTCTGTCTGGCAGATATGCTATGAAAATATAGAAATATGCTATGCAAAGAAATAACATGAAGTCAATGGCAAATGTGGTAGAGATATTGTCAAGGTTGTTGGTTTCTGCACTATATCTTAATCTTTATATCGCTTCTTCCCAAAATTTTTTCACCATTTAGAGCTCCCGTTCCTGCAATCGGGAATCGTTACATTACAGGGAGGTCGCTTAGAACTGATTGTGAGCATTTATATGCAAAGAAATAAATTACAACATACAAATATCTTTTTTCTGTGTGGCTCAACCTAACACTGTTTCACTTATTGACACAACGATTTTGCTGTCATTTACGATTTTGACATTTTTTTAACAAATCGTAGTACGTTATCTGTCTATTTGACCAATTTCTCCTTTTAGGCTATACAGGCGACCTATGGTGCCTGGTAGAGACCCGGTCATATGTTAAGGGTTCAAAACTGAACAAAAAGCCTATTGAGATATGTAGGTATCATTTTTATACATGTTCAATGATTCTGTCAGAAGTCCGGCCTGGTCGAATAGCAATAGGGAACTTTGGCCAAGTTAGCACAGTAACCACACTGACAATCATTGAATCATCCTCATTAGTGATGGGGGCAGTGCCGAAGTCGCGCGGTGGAAGCCGAGTCCCAGCAATGGCGATAAGGGTGGGCGAGTGGGTGGGAAAAGAAAAGCACTTCCCCTCCTCCCAACGCTCTATCCACTCCTCGCACTCGCTACAGGTCGGCCCCACTTTGCTCTTCGGCAATGTGGATTTCTCCAGATGAAAGCCAGTATAGATTATACACCCGTCTTACATAGTGTTATTCATCCGCTCTTTCTATCATTGTCACCTGTTCATGTGCCAGGTCTGCACCAATGATCGTGCAGTGTGAATAGGAATAAGCCTAGTATGTAGTAGGAGTTAATTGGCCTAGGAGTGAACTGTCCGGCCGGCGGACAGCTAGACTGCAAACGACAGACTGAAATTCCGTGGTAACTTATTTGTCCCTTTTTGGACAAATTCTTCTCTTTTTTTTTCATCCAGCTGACATGTCTGCTTGGAGACTTCGTGCAGGAACCTCTTTTTAGTCACCGAGAGATTTAAAGTTCCCGCCCGCGAGGTGCACGACGGGAAGAATCCAAGATGGCTGACATCGAGGGAAATCTGAAAACCATTTCCAAGGCTATCCAGACCACCCAGCGGCTCCGTGGCAGCGTGGGCAGGGTCTTCTCACAGCTCCGGGATGGCATGGAAGGCGGGGAGACCGTCGCCGAACGGTCTAAGGCCTTCCTGGATCAGCTGAGAGAGAATCTGTTGGCAGTGAACAAGGAATATGAGTGAGTGGTGGGGAGGGGGGCACGTCGGACTGTGACAGTGTGCTTTGTTTACATGTAACAATGTGCGCCGAATTAAGGTTAGAAATGTTTGTAATGTTGTCACCTCTCTGAGCAGTGCTAATTTACACTATGATGACAGATCAAGCCTAAGTTAAAAAAAGGAAAATTGTTAGCAATAGCAGAAAAAGGGAAGCAGTGCTTTCATAAAATTCAACCAAATCATGTTACTTTATATCAACAGTTACTATTAAATAGTAGAAGTTTATATTTAGCTGGCTGGAGGAGTCAGGACTCCTTCATTCTGCAGGTTTACATCTTAACTGAAAATCAAAAGGGTTCCTTTGCTGCAAAAAAAATGCATGTATACAGAAATAACGATATGTCATAATTATTTAGCCCTAATCATCAGTTTCATAGAGTTGAAACAACCAGAGGGGCGAGTAAGAACAGAAAGAAACAACACCCCGACTCCCGGGATTCGAACCCGCGCCAAACCCGGGCAGCCGGATCACAAATCGAACGTGCAAACCGTTCGGCCAAAAGGCTTAAGCCGTTAGGCGTCTTCGGTTTAGCAGTCCTTGAACACCACTGTTACACTACTCCCCCTTTTCTTTTCAAGATTCGTCCTCGAATCTCCGAGATCGACATCCCTGTGTGGCACATACTAGCCTGTTACTCACAGGGCCGGCGTGGGAACCAGTGAAACAACCAGAGGGGCGAGTAGAACAGAAAGAAACAACACCCCGACTCCCGGGATTCGAACCCGCGCCAAACCCGGGCAGCCGGATCACAAATCGAACGTGCAAACCGTTCGGCCAAAAGGCTTAAGCCGTTAGGCGTCTTCGGTTTAGCAGTCCTTGAACACCACTGTTACAGAGTTCACTAGTCATGTGCGTGCGACAGGAATTCTGAGTAACATGTCAAAAATGAAGGCCCCAGAAAGTAAATATTCCGGCATTTCGCAGGCGCTTATACGATCCAGACATTGTTACAGAGGCAGTGGTCAAGATGAGATGATTATATCTTATTATTCTTAACGTCAAAGGACCTTTACCGTACACCTTACACCTTACTCAGGATTCCCGTCACCTACACATGCGTAGTAGTATTAACTCTGCGCTTATTGAAATTTCAAATTGCAAGTTAGTTTAGGCCAATTTTATGTAATTTTGTATGTACATGTACATGTACTTGCCCTAGGCTAAAAATAGGGGGGGACATTAGTACAAACTTTTTGAAATACGCATCCTAAAATATGGAGATGATCTATATAAACACAGAAATCACAAAAACTAGGCAATTGTAAAACTCTAACCCCCCTGTACATACCCCCTGAAGTTTGGATAGCCCCCTCGCCATGTACTTGTGTGACGTTGCTAAGGTCTGCAAGCACTGGCTGCATTACTTCAGTTCTTTTTGCACATTACACGCCAAGATACCTTTCTATCAGGTTTTGGCTTAATATTCTTGGTTGCCATGGCAACAGGGCAGCAAGTATTGGGGCGAATTTCCATTATTTGGCCAAAAACAGGGAAATCACGGTAGGGCAGTAATTCGACAAGTGCTGAGAATAACAAAGAGTACCCAAATCAACTACAGAGTGTCTTTAGCTTCACAAGAATAGTGGTAAAATTTTCAGAAACTCGATGCCAAGGAATTGGGCAACTTCAAAAAGCAACATTGTTTCAAGGTTATAAAAACACAGTTTTTTTGCCAAGCTTAAAACCAGTGTTTTTGTATATGTGTCGAGAAGTATGGACAGAAAAGCAACAGTTGACTGTTCTCTCTACTACTAAGCTCTCTTGTACATGTACATACTATATCCAAGGCTCAAAATACTTTTTCTGCATACCTGCACTGTTGCAGGTAACATTGAAAATAGCCTGCACCAGACAAATTTTATCTGTACCAATCTGAATTTTGGAAGTATAGTTCATACTAAAATTGTTCAGGAACCATTGCTATTTTTTCTTTTCTACAGAATATTGCTTACATGTAATTTAGGTGGTAGTGGTAACATTCAATGCAGCTAATAACAATCCATGTACACCTACATCATATAACGTTTATGTATAAAAACCTAGTATTTGGGACCAGTGCATGTTAGGTGCAGGTAGACATCAAAAATACTTGCACAGCTCCAATTTTACCTGCACTAACCTGCACAGCTCCAATTTTACCTACACTAACCTGTATATACCCATTACATGGACCAGTGCAGGTTAGGTGCAGGTAGACACCAGAAATACCTACACAGCTCCAATTTTACCTGCACTAACCTGTACCCAGTACATGGACCAGTGCAGGTTAGGTGCAGGTAGACACCAGAAATACCTGCACAGCTCCAATTTTACCTGCACTAACCTGTATATACCCATTACATGGACCAAGGTTAGGTGCAGGTAGACACCAGAAATACCTACACAGCTCCAATTTTACCTGCACTAACCTGCATAAGCAGGTAGTATTTCGAGCCCTGATATCTGTCATTTTAAGCAAGATGCCTGCGATACTGAATTTCAACAATGTTTTATTGGTACCGGTACATCTATTTACAACAGAATCAAAAGAACCATAGTCAAATTTATACTCATTGATGGTGTCAATGGCGTGTAACATTGTACAATTTTAGGCTGACCGCAGATGGAGTTTTCGTGGTTATCGGTAGTGACAGGGCTGTGTTCTTGAGTTCGGCCAGCTTTACACTTACAATATATCAACTTCTGTTGTTGATGTGAAAGATCCATGTTGGGTTTTCAGGGTTTGTAGTAGGTTTTTGTCTCTCTTCCAATCAACAGCAATATTTGCAATCTCTTTCCCATTGAGTCCTTGCTTCTTAAGCTCCTCTTCATTTCTCTTCCAAGCTATCAGAATCTCTGGTATCCTGCCTCTTTTCCTGACTTCTCTACTGTACTGTCTCAACGATCCAGGTTCTCTTCTCTTTTTCAGTATCTTGTAACTTCAGATTGGTAATTGTGGTTACCACTTGTACAATGGCACTACAGACTTCTTATTTCCTTGTCTGTTGGAACATCTCCTTAGAGATAAACCCGAAGGCTGCATCCTTTACCTCCAGCAACAGTGCTCGAAATACCCACTTGCACACTTGAAAATGCATTTTGGTTGGCGCAACGTTAGTCGTAATTTTGAATCCAGGTAGCGCAGTGGGCAACCTGAATTTTTTCAGTTGGAACTGATTTTACACAACTTTCCCCCACCTACATGCATACATGTACGTATTTATTTCTTGATAGGATAAAACATAAGTTACATGTAACTACAGGGGTGCCTAATAGGGGTGAGTAAACGGTACAGGAAATTCAGGTTCATGCAGGTGTGGTTCAGCTAGGTCCAGAGGTCCGGACCTGAACCTGGACCTGATTCAGTATGTGAAAACTTGTGATACTCCATTTCGCTACAAAGAAATCTGTTTTGCAGAGTATTTGAGTACCACTGGCGTTTTAAAATCCTACAAGGCTAACTGCCTCTGTGCGATTGAGTGTAAAAATTGGTAGAAATGAATACAGACTATACTATAATATACCTGTAGCCCGTTTTGTCCAATTTTGAGTTTGGATCAGTCCATTTTTGCCATGGGGGTGATTTGGAATAGTCCATATTTGCATGGGGAATACATTTGGAGGTTCAGATATCCACAATGATCTCTCCTGAACTCAAATATTCTGCCAAGGATGCCAAAGTACAATTTCTAAGGCATTAAGCATGTTTGGTAGTATAGCGTTATACTAGTTTAGAACATTGTCAACTTCAAAACTTCAGTGGGCATGTACAGGGGGGTTAGCAATCAAATATTTTCAAAATTTTTACATTTTCATATTCAGATGGACTGTCTCCATATTTCTAGGGGCGTATTTCATCAAAAACTGCATTTTTTCAAAATAGTGTCCCCCCTTAAGGCTATAGGGTAAATGACTTTTTCAAAACTTTTCTAACCTTGATATGTACCCTTAAGATGGTCATGACTCGAAGTACATTGTAATAATAATTTGTATGGATATTGTAAGAAAGGAGTAGAAACAGACAGAAACAATATATACAAATATCCTGACTCCCAGGATTCGAACCTGGGTACCAGCTCACAAGCCCAGGTGCTAAACTGTCTGGGCCAAAAGGCTTAAAGCCATTTGACGTAGTCAGTTTAGCAGTTCTTGAACCCCACTGTTACAATATTTGTCTTCTCCCCTCCACCAGTGAGTTAGAGAAGCTGAGTGGTGCAGTGACGAAGCAGAGTGACCAGTTACCCACAGGCAGCAGTGGCCTGCTGAGTCTGGACCCTGTACAGGACAAGACTCCCCTGTACGGGCAACTCCTGCAGTCCTACAAGTGGTCCAACAAGGTAAGGTCTTACTTTAGGTTTTATTTATTTGTCAAAATTCTCTAGGATACAATGGAAGGTACAGGAGTTACTCAGTAGAAGATGCATTTTCAAGATCGCCATACCGAAACAGGGCTCGAAATACTGGGTGCATGTGCACCCAGGTGCACCCAAAATTGGAGCTGTGCACCCAATTATTTTCTTAGGTTTATGTATGTAAAGATATCAAAGTATACTTAGTATACATGTACGTCATATTCTTGACATCTAAGTGTTAGAAAGATAATAAAAATGTCTGTTGTTTAAGAATTTGAGCTTGTAACTAAGTTTTATTATTAGGTTATTACAGAAATTTAAGTGGTGCACCCAACTATTTTTTGGTGCACCCAATTTTTTAAGCTGGATGCACCAGTGCACCAAATCCCAAAAATGAATTTCGAGCCCTGCGAAAGTATGCATGTACACATATTGTAGTAGAATGATTGATGTTGTTTTTTGTCTCAATATTGTTGTTTTTAGGATAGGAATTTTGCCAAAATCTTCTTTATTGTACTATTATTTAATTATACAGAAAATCATGTCAATTTTGGAGTGTTTTGTGTGTATGCTACTATAGTAGTAAATCTGTTTTGCTTTTGCTACATTGTATGTGGTTAGTGATATTTTTGGCTTTCTCTTTACAGTTAATGACTTGATGTAAGAAAGATTTTCTATTAGTTTACCTGTGGTGAAAACTTTTGAATTTGTCAGAAGGCTTATTTTGTATTGGGATGTGATATGGTTATTAACCAAAATTTGAATGTGTGTATATGTCACAGTAGAGATGGTCATTCAGGACAATTGCCGATTGTCCTAGGACAGATCCCGATCAGAGTTTGTCCTAGGACAGACTGCGATCTGGATCAGTCCTGGCACAATCGGTGATTCTACTAGTGCAAATTGCAATGGGGATCATGTAACCAGAAATTCCAGCTTTGCAGACATGTGGTGCTACATTGCTCAGGACCTGCTACATTGCTCTGGACAACCTGTTGTACCATTCATATTTAATGCTGTACAAATCTATCTAATGTCTCTTATTATCAAGATGCATTTGGTTAACATAGCCAAACCCAACAAGCAATATCTGGGCTTAGGAAAACTTTCTTGGTACTTACTGAAACTCCAGAGCAAGAAAATGTCTTTCACAGGTCACCAATTCTTACTGGCCTTAGATCACATACAATGTAAAACACACAACAACATGAAAAGAACTCAGTCTGATTTCATTCCTTTGATTGTAAGTCATTATTCCATGTTATATACTTCACTACACACATTCTAACTTGAACATGAGAGTTCAGCTCTCGGTAGTCATGTTATTTCACCTGACACCATCATTGCTTGGTCAAAAGGAAATAAATACCTTTGCTAATGATGCCAGCTTGAACATAAAATACACACACAGTTGGATGGCCTTTTTCATGTTCTATGGGCCATGCTAAATGCTGGTTCTTGAAGTACTGTACGCATAGATCTGTGTTGTATGATAACATCAAGTAAGTTGCTCCAGACCAGTACTGTAGATGCAGAAATGTTCACGGTGTTTTTATGTTTGTGGTTTTAGCTAGGCAGTCTCACCGCGAGTTTTAACCACAGCGAACATGTTTCCATTACAGTAATTCTGACTAGAGTATGGCACAACCGCAAACTTAAAACCACTGTGAACACTTCACTTTTCTGCATACGCGAACTTTAATCCCCACGAACTTAAATGCATAAATACAGTACTTAAAGACTGTTCATGTAATAAGATAGTGCAAATCTTAGAATCTGTACCTGTCACTGTTTCGGTAGTCCTCTTTCTGTATGAATTTTTTATTTTTTGGGCCCATTGCCTAGTGGCACATAGGGGAGCAAGTTTCCTTACCTTTTCAGTAGCAGGGTATATGTACTAGTAACTTACAGGGAGGGATTGCTAGCCGTGTCTCTTCTGAAAGATGGGTACAGCCCAGACCAAGAAGCAAGATGCCCTACACCGGGTTTGAAACAAATTGTCTCCCAACTAACTCAGTAACTGGAAGCAGGATTGGAACCACAACTTACTGTACAGCTTTTACCAGTTGAATTATTGTAACATCCCTTGCAATATGTACATGTACTCTGTCAGGAAGTATTGTGATATGCAGAACCAAAGAGAAGTCATTGACTTCCAGGATAACTCAGAAAAGATGATAATACAGATGAGTTGTTAACTGCAGATCTGTTCTTAAGAAAAGAAAATGTCCCAAACAGCCTTCCAATAAAAACTCATCTTTCTTTCCAAGCTTAAAAAGTAGTCTGGATCTTTCCCAAGTCAGTCAGACGTACACTGATGAGTTGAGGTGAACTGCCCAACGGCCCATTAACCCCTGTCAGAGCTACATGTATCTGCTGCAGGGCTAACTGTACCGAAGGACGGTGCCGCCATTGAAGCATTGTGTGATTTATAAGTGTAGTTAGTGCGGTAGGAACTTTGGTCTCCCATGAGAGGCTGTGCATGCTGAAGTATTCATTTCTTCATCTTGCTTTTGTGACCCCCAGGTCAAAATCAATCCCAGTGATGATGGAATCACTAATTTTTAAGGAAGTCTGGCTCAAACTTTACTGATACAAGTAGGGCAGCTGGGAGATTTTTGCCAGGCAACCTGCTTTTGTAAGGTATCCTACCTGGTCTCAGCTTTTCTTCTACCTTTGATATTGGTGAAGCTGACGACTCTCTCTTCGTAGCCAGGGCTGAATTTTGAGGAGCTTACAATAGGTGGGGCTAAATTGCAAGTGTCTGGAGTGGCTGCCATTGGTTGCTAACTCAGGTGACCTCAGTCCGACTTTCACAAGGGTCTGGAGTGGCTGCCATTTAGTGCTAAGTCAGGTGACCTCAGTACGACTGTTGCAAGGGTCTGGAGCGGCTGCCATTTAGTGCTAAGTCAGGTGACCTCAGTACGACTGTTGCAAGGGTCTGGAGCGGCTGACCTCAATACAACAGCAATTGCCCCATGTGTGGCCAAATGACTGTAGGTTTTGAACCATTCACATCGGGAAGGACCCCTACTCTTCCTTTATAAAGCCAGTGGGTTCTTAAACGGGCTCAAGGTGTGGCTCTCCTCAAACACGTTACCTCCATTTAACATTCTATCCGAGGGACAGCCCAAACAAAAGCTAGGTACTCATTTTCTCAGTGAAGTAGAGAAGTCGTGTTAAGTGCCTTTCCCAGGGCAGGGGTACAAGATCGGTGGCACATCAAAGGATTATACCATGAACATCTGACGATTGTGCCACACAGCCCCTTCCTTCCTTAACACAAGTAGTGTCTGACCTTAAGACAGACCAGGCCTCCTCAGAGGGTGCTTTATATTTCCATCAAATGTTTGGTCATTGCTCAGTGGCTAGCTAAAGTATACTTGGTAAAACTGTGCATCTAAAATGGGGTGTGGTGGGTTCTTTATCTTGATTGAGGTACAGCTCTCCTTAAATGCAGAACCTCCATCTGTGCTGAATTTCTGGACGTCTTTGCAAAATTTCATTTCTTTAATATCTTTACAAGCCGATTTTTGTACGTCACAGAGGACAGATTGAGCGAAATTTATGGCTCAAGCTGCAAAATTCCATCAAAGGATGGAAGAACAGATGCTGGCTAGAACCCTAGGATACTCATTTGTTGTGCAGTTCACCTTTGTATTACTAGGGGGCACCACTTCACAGTCCTAATTTCAGCCTGTGATTCTTCACAATTGAAAGAGCCCTCCCAGTACATGAGGGACTTTGACATGATTAAAGGGTAGATATATTGGATCAGTGCCAAATGTGATGTATGCCAGGATTAGGTTAATGGTTATATAGGATCTAGTTGTCTCAGATATTTGTAGCCCCTGGAGTCAGTCATCAAATAGTTGTCTCCTGCTACTTGGTACATTTGTACATGTAAGTTGTAAAGCAGAGTTACTGCACAAGAACTGTGTCATACATACAGAACCATGTCATTCCTATAAAACCATGGCATTCCTACAGAAGCATGGTATTCCTACAGAAACATGTTGTGCTAACTATAAAACCATGGCATTTCTGGAGAACTATCATGGTATTCCTAGAAAACTGGCATTCCTACAGAAACATGTCATTCTAATTATGGAACCATGGCATTTCTAGAAAACCTTGGCATTCCTACAGAACCATGGCATTCCTACAAGAACCATGGCATTCCTACATAACCATGGCATTCCTACAAGAACTATGGCATTCTTACAGAACCGTGGCATTTCTACCAAACCATGGCATTCCAACAGAACTGGCATTCCTGCAGAAATAGAACATTCCTAAAAAAAATAGGGAATTCCTACAGAAATGTCATTGCAACAAAACCACTGTCATTGCTACTAGACAATTGCATTCCTACCAAACCATTCTGATTCCTACAGAACCATTGTGATTCCCTACCAAACCATTCTGATTCCTACAGAACCATTGTGATTCCCTACTAAACCATTCTGATTCCTACAGAACCATTGTGATTCCCTAACATACCATTGCGCTTCCTACAGAACCATTACATTTCTACAGCTAAAACCATTGCATTCCTACAGAACCATGACAATTTTACAAAACCACATCATATGCATTCCTGCAGGTGCATGAACATGCAGGTTATACAGCACAGTTGTTGAACCAGAACTCACTGAAGCGCTCCTCCATGATGACTGGACTGTCCACCAAACGGCGCAAGCCTCAGTCTACCAGCCACTCCCTCCCTGGACAGTAAGTCTCAACACTTCTTATTATCAATAATTCTTAACAATACTAGCAAATACTGGATAATACTACACAGGGCTCGAATACTTTTTTTCTGCATACCTGCACTTGTGCAGGTAACATTGAAAATTACCTGCACCAGACAAACTGTACTTGCACTTCTCTGAACTTAAGAATTATGAATCTTACTAGAAATATTCAGGAACCATGCATTGCTTTTTTTGTTTTAATACTTAATCAATGCAACTAGTCCATAGGCATCCTAACGCAATCCATACACACCATCATCATAGGATATTTATGTATAAAACCCAGTACATGGACCAGTGCAGGTTAGGTGTAGGTCGACACCAGAAATACCTGCACAGCTCAAATTTTAACTGCACTAACCTGCATATGCAGGTGGTATTTTGAGCCCTAAACTACAACCATGAAGACTACAAAGATACCTATATGTGTAGGTGTTAAAACGTAAAAATGTATGACTTGTATAAAATAATACATGTATTCATTCTAGCTTCTATCAGTTCAATGAACTCCTTAACCTACATCTAGTTCATAAAGCCTGTTGCCTGAGTTCCAGTTCTTGGATCTCAGTTCACCATCATACATTGTAATGCTATCCTTGTCATGATGGTAAAAGTGATCAACTGTTGTATAAGTTGCGATGCTACAATACATACATCAAGGCACAATGATAGTGTCTCATGCTGTCTCTGTAATGTGTGGAAAAGCCACTTTGTGATGCTATCAGGTGAGACAGCATCTACACAAAAAGTCAAAGCTTTTAAACTGTCAGTGCAGGACGCATCACTTTAAGTACTCTAAGTGTGTTGAATGTAGTACATTGTACATAAGTGATGGTGTGGATTTGATAAAGTAAAGGATGGTTGGATAAGCAGTGATCAGCAACACCACCCTGTGGGCCAGACAAAAGTTTGACACACGCAACACAATCCATCAGTTTCCAGGATATGAGATCCGTCCTATTTAACTTGCTTTGACATAAGAAAGTTAGGTTTTGCCTATATTTTTTCATTGTGCGCAAATGGAAAGTAAGGGTCCATTCACATACATTCGCAAACTTAGATCATTCATAGGATAGTTGTGCATATGTCGTGCAAACTTCAGCTGTCTGGCTATCGAAAGTTCTCTCTTTGATCCTTATCAGCAGTTACATGTAGTTCTGTCACATCATGCTTAAAAATTCTGTGAAAGCAAAGTCATGCAATGACCTACAAAGAATATGACCACAGAGTAAATAACAGTTAAAACCATTTCATGATGAGAAACTTTAGAATCCTGTTGTGTTCCTGTTGGAATTGCATAAGATTCACATTGACCATGGAAACTACTAGGTCACATGTGACCACAATCTTCAACTGTGACCTGTCTTCCAATAATTTCGCCCCTCAAAAGCTTTAGAATTCCCCATTGTAACTTAAGATTATCCAATCAGGTTAGATTTAACCTCTTTGCAATTGGATTCTCTAAAACAGCAGACTGGGGAAAGGGAAAATCCACGCTATTCCCCCTCCATCCATCTGCTTCCCCTGCACCCCCATTTGATTTTGCTCTGTAAAATCCCTGCTACTTGAGGGTGGGACAAGTCCACTAGCCTTATTGTGTAAATGCCGATTGGGTAAGTGCATGTCCTACCCCACTTGCCCGATAGGGCAAATGGACTGACACCAGGATTTCTGCCCGATCAGGCAAGTTAGATTTTGTTCCATTGAGTGAGATTTTGATGTACTTCCTACTTTTTACAGTCATGGCAAAAAGCAATCATCGGTCAACACAGAAAAATAGAGCTAATAACATGCAAGAATTCCTTTGGTGGAATGTCATTTGAATTTCGGGCAAGTGAAAAGTTCGTTCGGGCAAGCAAATTCTTTTTGTACTTGCCCGATAGGACAAGTTAATTTTAGAAAACCCGTCCAACCCTGTACTTGTTACTGATTGTCATCATAGCAGAATTGATGTGATTTTGGTGTGAAAGGAAGCAAACTAATTATTCTAACTTAATGTTTGTTCTAAAGCTTACTTAGCCCCTATGACTCTCTGCATTTTTGGTAAAGTTTGTATCATTGTTATTGCAGACAAACTATGATCTTCAGGTATGTGTACATTAAGCTTGCCCCCAAGAATGTATATGATTGTGTATGTGTGTTTTGTGAAGTTTGCATCATTTATATTGCACATATGCTATGATTTTCAGGTATGTCAATCAATCAAAATGGTTTATTCTTAAGACTTGGCAACACTAGACTGAATTGCGTCCATCATTACATACATTGTATATTACAAAACTGTAAGTCGTACTAGTTGTAAAATCATTGGCATTGATTCAAAAGACATTTAATTTTAAAATATGGTATGTACATGTACATGTACATATACAACAAAACATCATTAATTTGTGACACATAAAAACAATTTGTCAGTAGTGTTTTGTGTCATTAAGTACCATATAGTGACTGCACTTGGCCTTTACTGAATCTCGTGGTGTGAGTAATCAGGAGAGACTCAGTGTTTTTTAGTTCCTTAGGCTACATCCATTTACCTTCTTACATGTTGGGGGTATGTATGTCTACTGACGAGTGTTCTAGCCAACCTAAAATTTTTTCCGTCCTCTGGATTTTGATTGGAAATCCTGTCAAAGGTCCGACGATCGTAGGTTGTCTGTGACATGCTCCCCCAGGAAAAATTTTTTTAAATCTAGACCCTCTGAAATGCAATTTCTTCTATTTTGTGTGGCAAAGTTTGCTGGTAGACCCAGCTTGGTTCAATCAATTGTAAATGCCGATTTTGGTCTGTCACAGAGGACATTTTTGTCCATCCCCAGCATCAAAATTCGGTCAAAGGATGGAAGGACGGATGCTGGCTTGAACCCTACGTACTTGCGTTAACCCCCATGAATGTGTAATGTTTGTGAAATGTAGTCCAAATGTACACACAATGTGATCTCCAGGTACGTGGATGCTGTGGTTGCCAACCTACAACGACACTTTCCCAACATGAACATCACCATGACCAGACCATTCGGGCAGTCTGCAGTATTACAGGTATGTGGTGCTTCATTTACAGTTTTGTTACCTGCATGAAATGCTGGTATAGTTTTCAGTAGCTTGGGAGTTCAAAAATGAACAGCTTGGGAGTGTGTGGAAGGGGCGTATACGGCGCTATATCTCCAGAACCAATCTTGGGATTGCAATGATTTTTCCTACAAGGGTTGGTGGTGGTTGCTTAATGCTTAGGTTTGATTTTGAGCCTCCTGGCGTTTGAACTTGACACTGCAGCTTGCCTTTTGTGTGTGCGTGGGGCGTTTCTGGCACTGTATCTCCAGATTGAAACACACAATACCATTTTATCCTGATAGAAGTCTCTTTGAGGATTAGAATAATTTATGTGTGATTGCTTCTTTGAAAGCTTACAATAAAGAGGATTGACTTGTCAAAATGCATCATTTGTTTGAAAGGCAAACAAAATTTGTTGTTTTCTAAATAAACTGGCTAAAATCAATGATTTTAATCAGTGGAAAAGTTTCTTCTGACCTGATGTGCCACAAAAAGCATGTAAAGGCACCAGGAGCATTTTTCTCTGTTGGAAATGTAATGGGTGGGTGGGTTGGCTTGCAAGGATTCCTGCGTGCAGGATTCTCGGTCCCTCTCGGTCTCGAGCCAAACACACTGTCGCTGCGTCACGCGATCTCACGCGAATCAACATTAAACCTTCATTTAGCGATCTATCCAAAGGATGCACCTAACAGAAGCTATTTTCACCTTTCACAGAAAAGTTGTGCACAAAGTGCCTCTCACAAGGGCACAACATTAACCGCATGTCAGGGGACAATATCATGATTGATTGTTGTTGATACAATGTACATCTGTATAGTGTCTCTAGCTACAGAAAGTGTGGGGTTTCTATTGGATTTTTTTTTAAATGTATGCTTAGCATTGTCATTCCCACATGAGGAGCCACCTTGGCAAATGACTGCCTACTCATCTGTCCACACTGACACAAGAATCCATCAGCATTGTCATTACAAATGATGCTATCAGCTGTATTGTACACCGTATGTCTATTCCCATGTCTTACCTTTTTCCCTTTTGTTGACCTATATTGGTGAAGCATGTGTTTCTGTAGATCTTAGTTTTTTCCATGAACACATAATGTTTACTTATGGCTTATGCTTTGAATTTGTCATATTCTTAGCAGTTTCATGAATTAGCATGTACATATTCATATGTATGTGTGGTGTACATTATACCTGCAGTCTATTTGTTGCTCCCATGCTCTGCATTATCATTGACTTCAAAGTTGAACTTATTCAGACACCTGCTAGGGGGCGTTGTTGAACTTATGTCTATCCCACTCAACATTCTGTGCAGCTGTTTACTATATATCAGGATTTCTTTGAAGGGCTTTACTTCTTACAATGATCTATCTTCTGAGGGAAAAAAGACAACATGACCCATTGAGAAAATCAGGACACAGGACACAATATCAATATGTTCTGTCTTTATTTCTAAGGCACACATAAGACATACTACATGTACATGTAGCTACTGGTTACACAACTGTATAAGCCTTATTTGTACTCACATATATCTGACGTGTATTTGAAAAGGCATCATAGAAAATCTCCTTGGAGACATGCACATTTTTACACAAACATGCATAGAACATTCTTATACAATGTGTGCTTGTGTGTACAATAACAAAACTGACAGTTTATGATTTTACATCTTTTAGGAACATTCAATGCAAAAATGATTTTCAGAAAAAGGGGAAATAAGTTATTATTGGTGCTGATGACCAAATAGATTGCCTTAATTTCTGTTAGCTCAGAAGATGCAGAGACACTGCAGCTTTTAAATGAGCGTTTTACTTAAGGTTTGGGCACTGCGTGTGTGGCAATATTCACTAGTTCCCATTGTCACTGTAAAAACTTTAATTCTGTCTTTTTTATTTAAAATATAAACCCAATTTAGTACAGTTTGCTCCTTCAATAACATTAGCCCAAGCACCACATAAATGTAATCATTGAAAAAACTGAGACCACCAAACGTAAGCAGACATACATATCTGCTACTGTAATTTGTATACATGTATGTAAGCAAAGCTTTGGTAGCATTCAATGTGATCATCAAGGGCCTTGGGTGGTAAGGTACAGATGTATGTTCCAAAGGTACATGTATGGAGCATGTTTTACTACATGCACATGTATATGATAAAAGGCCACACCAATCTTATTTGTTATTTCTCGGATTTCCCGACCCTATTTTTTCCGATTTGAAAAAAAAAATTCAAATTTATGGCCACACCTCGTGTTGACAAAATTTCACTTCTTCTCCTTTCTCAAATTAACTATGGGCCTCAAATTCCAGGAGCAGTACATGCCTATTTTGCATGGTACATTTATCATTTTCCTTCAAACTTTGGACTTTGCTATAGGGACCCCTAAATGTTGAAAGTTTAGGTTACCTGTCCGATCTCTCCTACCTCGGACTTTTTAAAAAGTTTTTTTTTTTTTTCGACCGTCCGACCGACCCAGTTTTTTTCGGAGAAAAATCCAAGAAGTAACAAATAAAATTGGTGTGGCCTTAAAGACACATATCACTTTGATGCACATGTTTTCAACTTCATTCTTGCCCTTGAGTGATGGTCTTAAATCTAATCTGCAAATCCTTCAGAATGCAGTTGTTCCCTTGTCACAGGACGTCATCCTTTATAAAAACCTTAGATACTGTTTGTATTTTCCTAAAGTATTAAAAACTAGTAAATACAACTATTGCAAGGCATTGCAGAACTTAATCCTCCTATGTTCATAGAACACAGTCACTACACACGTACATGTCCAATTGTACATTTTGTATGTATTCTACATAATATGTACAGTCAGACTTCACTTCTCCATGATTTGATTGTAATATTTACACTTTTTGATAATTGACGAGATACTGTACTTTGATCTTTTTACTCTTTGAAGTGTCTAAATGCTTTTTTGATTATTTGCATATGACAGCTATTGTTTGGCATCAAATTTAGAATGTTACTGTATAGATATAAAAAGCACAAAGATGTTGCTGCAATTTTCCTGTACACTTTATCTTGTTTGCAGCTTTTGATCTGCATCAAACCCTTTTCAAAATACATAGATCAGGAAGAACAAAATAACATTAGGAGGAAATCACAAGTTACAAATGATTGGCTTAGTTTAATTGCTTGTGTCACCAATGATATTAAACGTTACTACAACAGTTCCCAATTAAAAGCAACCATCATAGATACATTGTATCTTCAATGAACATAGATGTTTGTACAAAGTGTACATCCTTTTAATACACACTTCCAGGTCTTAACTCCACCAGGTAATTTTCACCCATGACGTCATACTAAGCTTGGCAGCAGACTCGGAACCTGGTAATGCTACTCACCCAAAGTGCCCTTTTGAGAAGCAAAAAGTGTGTAGTCATCATTAAGTACAATCAAACAATTGCAAGTTTTCAGAATGATTGCTTTCTGCTTCTCAAACAAATGGGGTTATATTGCAGTACCCAAACCAGTTACCATGTTTACTATGACATCACAAGCAGATATTATCTTGATTGCATGCCAGCATGTATCAAGAACAGAATGTATGATTTGTAGCATTTGATGTTCAATGATATCAGAAGGGTGTATACTATGTGCAAACATCTATGTACAAATGTACAGTGAGTAATACTGTTTTGTCTGAATGTAATCAGAAAAGGTTGAATTTTCAAAACATAAGTACTTTAGCATGGCTGGATTGACTGGAGACTTTGCCAATTTCAAGAAAGATTTTCTGCCTTTCCCTCAAAATTGCTTTAATCAAAGATGTACAATCTCATCCAACTACATGTATGATAGATTAAACCTAGCTTAAATAGACAAGAAAGTTTATTTCTCCAAGGGGAGCCAGGCCATTTAATCATTGAACAGAAATACTGATACATTCAATACTTAATACTCGTCAAATCTCCTGACATACTCACATGTATACTCATACAGTTTCTGGCTCTGTCGGCTAAATTGCCAATTTCACACACCAGTGCCTTTTTTGGTAATTATCTACTTAATCTTTGATTTTCAGGTCCATATTCAAGTATTGCCACTCTATGATAATTACAGATAGTATGTTAGTATCTCCACGGGGCTTCCCAATGTACATGTATTTTTATGAAGTTTCATTAGGAATGGTTTTCATTGAGCACACTGATAGCCTGACATTGAGTCATACTTCAAGTGTCAATGGTTGTGTTTGAAACATTGCCAACAAGGCTACATTGGTACAGTGATTTATACAGTATTTACCAATAAGAAGCTCATACATGTATATCAAGAAATGAAGGTTTTTATCTCATTGTCAATGTCAAAATTCAACTGTTTTTTATTTTGCTTCGACATAGTTTCACTGCCCAACATCTTTGACGCCTTTAAAAAAGAAAACGAGTATCACACACATTACACGTGTATATACTTCCATTGGAAGAGCACCCCAGCACTTCAGATTGACATTACTTAAATAAGAATGGGTAATGGGATTTCACTTCCTTTAGTTTTGATAAATATCATGCCAGATTGACTTTGAATTCAGTTTGTCCTCCAAAGTTCTGTCAATGAAACCTTTTCAAACCTTACAAGATATAGGACTAGCCTCAAGGGAGCAGTAACTGTTGCTCCAGATGAATTGCTTGGTTGGCCAGAAAACATTCACTCAATATACAACTTAATTTCCACAATGCTGTAACTCCACATTGCTTTCAGTTTTTCTGCATCAAAATTCCCACTGTTTTAATTTGTCCTTTCACAATATCAATGATTTTACCTTGTTTATAGAGGCGATCATCATTAATTTTGGATGTTCATGGGGACATACAAATGGTTAGCAGAGGGTCTCAAATATGTAAAATTGGACAGAAGTGTTTTGCTGTCACAGTGGCTCATGACTGGAAGCTGTTGGCTGTACCAGGTGGTTGACCAGCCAGGTGAAACTGTGCAATGCAGAAAACTTGTGTCTTGCCACCTTCCTCTTCCCGCAGACTGTCTTTGGTCAGACATGAGGTGCAGTTGGTAACAGCGGTGCATTGTACAACTTACCTGTGTTGAAAATGTGCTTGTCCATAGTTTCTAGCTTCTTCTCTCTCTCAGCCTTCTGTATGACGTGGTTAAAGTTTGTGACTATGACCGTCACCGGCAAGGTGATCAGTAGAACACCACTAAGGGAACATATACCAGTCAGAGTCTTTCCCAGCCATGTCTTAGGGACCATGTCTCCGTAACCTAGTGTAGTCATGGTAACGATAGTGTACCAGAACGTGGCTGGTATACTTGTGTACTTTGTGTTTTCTACGCCCTTCTCGATGTAGAACATGAATGTGGAGAATATCACCACAGCGATTAGCATAGAGAAGACGAGGAACCCCAGCTCCTTCATGCAGTTCCGTATCGTATAGCCCAAGAGGCGCAGTCCTGTTGAGTCTCTGGAAAACTTCAAGACACGGAAAACGCGAAAGACTCTCAGCGTCACGAAGATGGCGTTGACATTTCCGGTGTCGGTGAGGCACAGTCCGATGTAGAAAGGCAGAATAGCTATCAGGTCTATGATGCTCATTCCACTGGAGACAAACTGTGCCCTCTTGGGTGCAGCATATACCCTTAGCACATATTCCACTGTGAATATAGCCACACACGCCGTGTCCAAACAGGAGAATATCAGGTTATACTTATCACCCATTGGTGTTGAAGAAATTTTGGCTCCATCAGTTTCTTGTACAGGCACTGTTTCAATGATGTTGGCCAGGATGGATATCATTACAAAAAATCCAATGATGTAGTTGAAAGCTGGAGCCACTTGGGGCATTCCGGATTTCTCCGGATCTTCAAACATCTGCCACAAATTCTCTCTAAAAGTTCTCTTTGTATCCTCAGTTTCTGGATCCTTTTCTTTAGTGCTGGGGCTATGTCTCTCGGGATAAAGCGTTTCCTTTTCAGCATCCTTGTAGTCCTGGTAATCCTCGAAGCAGCAGTCTTGAATCATGTCGGGTACAATCCTGTAGAACTTCAGCTCATTCTCGAAGGCAACGTGACACTCGTATTTGGGGAAGTGAAGTTCTCCTGTACTGTAGTAGTTTAGGATGTACCTGAACAGATGAGGGTCTCTGTCAAAAAAGTACTCGTTGTTTCTCTCATCAAAGAAGTAGTCTATCTCACAGCTGCCCAATAGCGTTGTTGGATGCTGGCTCAGGTTTGTCCGCCAAGTTTCAAACTTGATACCACTTACGTTGATCACAACCCTTTTGTCGTTTTGACTCTTGTGGCAGTTCACAGAGTGGACCACCGAGGGATCTGGAAAACAAGTAAAGAATGGTGACAGGTTCAACAAAGGACATGCCTGGGATATCAGAATTGTTCTTACTTGCCACTCTTTTGGTGGTCTGTTTGCTGCCTTATTTGGGGCTAAAACAACTGTAGGTACTCCATTTGCTAGGTTCAATCAGTTAGCCTTGAGTTAGGTAGTAGACCAAAATGTAGGCAGGTCAGAAAACTCCAGTGCCATGTGATCAAACTATTTACAGTGACTGTCTTGTCTAGCTGTACATACTTGAATTGATGATAGCTTAAATCAGACAGGTGTGATCAGTCCCCAAGTTAAAACATATTACATCAATGATGGCTTTACTTTAGAGGAAGAGCGGTGCCATCCCTATGCTCTAACCAGCCATCCCCTAACCCAAGGAAGGAGAGTGTCTCAAGCATTGACTAGATATCTAGAGATGCTATACAATAGGTCACATCTGGCCACAGTCATCAACTGAGACCTGTCTGACAGTAAATTTCCTTCTCAAGAAGCCTTTAGAACACCCCATTTTAACCCACACACCATGGAAAACTCCACTCCCTCACATCCCAATGCAGTATTTTTCTAGAAAAACTCCTGCATCATTATTGATGATACAGAGCACAAAGTGCAAGTTGGGCCCACATTTTTGTTCCACAGGGCCATCATTAGAGTGGTTCTTTGCTGAGTTTACAGTTCCCTTGGTCCATGGGGCAGACTTCAGAGGGGTAGGTTGGAGTTGGTCCAAAACATCACTGAGCTTGGTTCTCTTAGATATGCTGCTTTTCAATAGATTTTACCCAGTTCTGACTTCTGAAGTTTTGTGCCTATCCTGAAATATTGGATCAGCAGCTTGCAATGACTACTCAAAAGGTCTTCAAATTTCAGACTGAACTTCAATCTCATAATAAAATTGAGTGGAATCATAGGACCACTGCATGTCACATTTACGCTACAACTGACAAATTGCTCTATCAATTACTCTTGTTTTAATTGCTATTTACCTGCAATGAACAGCAGCCTCCTCATGGCCTCTGCAAAGGAATACCTCATCTTCGTCCCCATGGCACTCATCTTTCAAGTGCCGACTTCACTGAATGACTTCCATACAAAGGAACGGGTTTCTTTCAGATCAAGGGTGGCAGTCCCGTCTTAGCTGCCTGGTGCCATCTCTTTGTTTCTAGTGTTGAAGTCTGTAAAGGGCACTTGGTATCCTTGACTTCAGTGGCCCTCTTCTTAATGGTCTATAACAGTGTCCATATCTGTGTCTGCTTTAACCTGTCCATGGTGCTGAATTTTTTGTAGTTGAAGAAGTTGCCTCCATTTAGCAAAGCAAAGTTGTTTTGACAGACTGTCTTGCTGATTTCGAGCTGCTTGGATCAAAGTTTCCACACATCCAGCAATTTTGTTTTACTTCCCAACTCTCTCAGAATGGCAAGCTCTGGAAGAACATGTGTTGTTGCAAAGGTGTGCGAAGTTCCATGTATGTGAATCAAACATCGTGTCTCCACGGCTGTTTCACCTCTCTTCAAATAGGCAGGTTTTGTACAGTTTATCTTATAGTCCTCCCAGCTGCAGATATGTCCCATAGAAAGTTGTGGAATTTTGTATCCTCCTTTTTACACAACGTCTCTTATCAGTGAGTACAGTGCAGTCTTATGTTTTGTAAATCCCCACCTTCTGATTATTTGAACGATCAGAAGCAAAGTGGCCAGTCCTGTTTTTTTTCTAGCACTTTTCTGAAACTTTAATCCACCCTTTCTGTAGTCTACTGTCCTCATATCCTGTCAATGTCTTAGTTCCAGTTATACTCGTGTATGGAAGTCAAAGCCAGGTATTTAGTTGTATCTCTTGTTGTGTTTTGTTCTTCACAAAGACAAAGTTGCTGCTGAAAATTCCTTTGTAGCCTCAAGCTTGTACTTTCTCATGTGTTGCTTATCAGAAGTAGCCAGTCCCTGTTGTTTCTGTAGAGAAGCAACAGAATAAAGACAACATTATTCACACAATTGATGAATATGAACAAAGGATGTGCAAGGTTGACAATACTGATATGTATGTTGTTCAGCATAGTAACATTTATTATGATGAAAGGAAATGAATCACTACAGATAATACCTGTCAAGTGCAGGAACTTTTGAAAGATACCTGAACCTATACAGGGCTCGAAATTAACATAGTCCCGTAGGCCCGGGGCACCAAAAATTTAGGCCGGGACCACTAGAAAATCACTTTGGGACCTTTTTTGGGACGACAGAAAAATAATCAACATCAGGATGTAAACCCCATCAGCAATCTGAAGTACCCATCTGCAATCTGCAGAATGACAAAATCAGTTTTCGACTCTCTTTCGACTCTTTTATACATGTAATTGACAATTAGCTATACAGAAATTTTGTACTCTGAGTCTGACTCAACATTATATTTATTGTTGTAACACATACTTCCTACTTGGGACCATCCATCCTCACTTCGGGACGATTGGAATTTATTTTTGGGAACACTGCTGGGACAGTAGGGAAAAAAGTTAATTTCGAGGCCTGCTATATTCTGAATTCTTTTGGAGCCCCACAGTGTCTTGACTTAACCAAAATGATTATGTGATGTTAATTGTAGTCAATTGTAGTTGATGTAAAAAAAACAAGGATTATGTATTTTAGTTTTAGTCCTTCTTGCTTGAACCTTCTACAATACATGTACATTTTCCATCAAAGCTTTCCTTTGGAGTTAAAGCACAATATATGTATTCCATGCCAGCAGCTGTCTCATGGGTCCAATTATTACTGTTGATACTTACCTATGATTGACAAGGCTTGTAGCTTATGGTACAACAAATATTTAATGCAATCAACTGCTTACCTAAGTACCTACGTGTCACACAACAACTAAGACTAATGGTATATTCAGTGAACTAAACAGTTGACAATAGGAACAAGAAGTTTTGTAACAATTACTGAACAAGATGCATGTATGTTTTTGGCTTTGAATTCCTTTCATACTAAGATAGTTGCATGCTGTATGATTTGTCTGAGAACATTACATAACAAGACAGATTACATAGTCATGCAAACAACATGCAATTAGCACCATGTCCAATATCTCTAGTGTGGGTAGCATATGACCATTGAAAATAGCTTTGTAGGAACCTAATAGTATGTACATTGACTAGACTGGGTTTTTAGTGCAAGATTGCTGTAAAAATATTGTAACAAATCAGGTCAATTCATCACTTTTCAAGTATTCATGATTGATAGCCCAGATCATCATGTAATATGCAGCATACATGGATAATTCTTCTGGATTACCTGCAAGACATTTGTCATGTGTTAGACAGTGATGAGTTGACTAAATGGGTGCCATGTGAAAGTCTTGATTTTAGAAGCAGCTTCTGTACATCAGATTTTTTAAACTTTGGTAAGGCTACACCAATTTTATTTGTTGTTTCTTAGATTTTTGCAGAAAAAAATTGGGTCGGTCAGTCGAAGAAAAAATAATAAAAAAACTTTTCAAAAAGTCGGGTAGGAGAGATCGGACAGGTAAACCTAAACTTTCAATATTTAGGGAGTTCCTGGTAGCAAAGTCCAAAGTTTGAAGAAAAATGATAAACGTAGAGCTACTGGAATTTGAGGCCCGTAGTTAATTTGAGAAAGGAGAGGTAGTGAAATTTTGTCAACACGAGGTGTGGCCATCAATTTGAAAGTTTTATTTTTTTCAAATCGGAAAAAATAGGGTCCGGAAATTTGAGAAACACAAATAAAATTGGTGTGGCCTAAGCAATAAATAAATTTGTATATAGTAGAGTGGACTCATTCCTTTAGCTAACTGACATCTATCGCACCACAGTCACCCCTCAGTAGACATCTATTAGGTCAGTGATGTATTTATTAGATAGTGTATACATTGAGATGGAGAAACCTTGTTTCATTAGTCTTCAGAGAATTTTCAAAGAAAGAGCTGTATCTTTCAACTGTTTCGCCACACAGTTTGCTCTCGAAATATTGTTGGCAACAACATCTCAAAATGCTGCATCAGCAACTAGATTTACCAGTTTTCAAAGCCGGTTTGAGACAAAGCTCTAATGGGCATAACGAGATGAATGAAAAGCAGTGATAGTAGGCTCCCTTGTTGGCTTTGATGTTAGATCAGCAGAAATGGCGTGAGGGTGGCTCGCCATCCCAGGAGACACAATTATCAGCTGCTTCGTGACAGACTTCCACAATCAAGGCTGTAACCATTCAAATGGATTCTGGTAGGAATAGACTAGAAAGGTAATTGTGAAGGGGCAAAGAATGCCCTTCAAGTCACTGCTGGCCATGGTTACAGCAGATGCTCTCATTTTAACATGGTGTGGTAAAATTTCTTACTGGCCAAGTCTTTTAAAACACTTTGTTTTCTCAATAAAAAGAACGGATCTGCTTTGCCATATTTGTTCATATGACTATAAAGACTGAAACTATTATGACCTGATGAAAAGTTAAGTTTTATGGGGATGACTTTTGATTGATTTTGGATTGATTAAGGAGATCTGTAGCTTCCAACATTTTCTCCCAAACTAGCTGACTTTGATATCACTGCCTATAAATGGACCCTTGCTACATTTGTATCATTCTATAATGTTAGAGTGATGAAGACAAACTTCAATACAAATGTGAATGTAACATCGTCATTTTGGCGTGGTGGTCACAAATTATAGCGTAGTGGCCCATTATGCTAAAAATTCACTAGCTTGTACCCTGATGTACTTAGGAGACTACATGTACATTGTCACCCAGCCAGAGTCACCATTGGCTGTACAATTCAATTTAGATGATAAGAAGCATGTTACAGCCATGGGACGCAATCAATACCCGGCCCCATACACGGAAGATAACGGATCTGGGATACTCTGGGAGGAGTAAAGGTTATCAGCATGGCTTCTGGGGGATGTCATTTGTCTGCCTGGTGATGACATATTTGTCACTACAGTACTGTAGGCTGGTGTTGAGGAGGTTCTTTGTAGGGAATCTAACATTGTAAAACTAAAAGTTATTAACGCTAAGGTCACCTTTATCCGTAGGGTAAGCTGTATCCATTGTATATAAACATAGGGTATCTGGGGATCGTTAAGTCGATGGAAGGTAGTTTCACATTGCAATATCTTGAAACTGTTGACATTTGAAACCCACGTCGTTGATCTGAAATCTTCAAATACCTAGCTTTTTAAAACAAGGAATCTAGGTTACCCAACGGAAAAAGGTGAACTAGCGTTATGACCATCTATTGATTTTGATTAAAACCCATGGGTAATGCAACCATCTCCTGTAAACTTAGTACAGTTACTTACGTGTTATGTGGGCTTTCTCAGAACGCTACTGTGTTTTGTCATTTTGACAAAGTAAAGCTCTGGGCCAAGCAAAGCCTTGTGCCAAGCGCTGTAGGTGCAAGGCATCTGGGGAGACCAGGTGCATGCTCCCTTAGGAAATTTTAACTCTCTACAACTTCAAATGTGCAGCTTACATGTATATCTTCCTACCCTTGAAATTAGGAATGAATTGAACAATTACATTCTGCATGAACACCTCTCTGTTAAATGTACAGTACATAGAGGTGCAGAGGACTCTTGAATTATGACAAGAATTATGCCTTGTTTCATAGATTTGGTTTTCTGTATGAAATGCTCCTTAAAACACCTACTGTCAAGGGAGTCATTCACATGTACCGAACCAATCCAAACATTTTCCTAGGACGTGTTTTAGTACATGTACATTTTCAGCCTTGGGGTATTCTGTAAGAGAGACAGACTGTCTAAGTTGTCGTCCACCCTGTAGGGAAAAGGTCATACTTAAGCCCACACAGAGATTACATGTACTTTCTCCCCAAATTGCACATTCAAAGGCAATCAAAGATCACTCTGCTAAAAGAAAGTGTTCAGTAGAAGAGTGTGATGGACACTTAACTCATATATAAGGATAACAGCACATCAGCAGAGTAATCCATGCTGTTAAATGTCAAGTTCTGTCCCTAAAATCAGGTATTTTCCCTATAAACACATGTAGCTGTGAAAATATTGCTTTGTCTTCTGTTGCAACTTGTAAAACTACCTGATATGTTTGACGCACGCTGTTTTCTGGAATAAACTCTACAAAGACCAGTATTATCATATAGCCATTCAGTGGTTATAGCAAAGGCCCAGGCGTTATGACGCCATATACACCTCGGGGCAGGTCATTAACCCTTAATTATCAAGATCTACTGTTCTAGAAGTCTTTTTTCACAATTTTGGAAAATGTCATTTCCCAACAATTGGACACCTGATCTAAGTTATAGACGAAAAGATGATAATTTGGGATATCGTTTGGTTTGCATTTTCCATCACAATTTAATAGGTGTTTTAAACACCCACTCATGATAGCATGTTGTGAAGCAGCATGGCAGCTATTTCCAAGAATATGAGCTAGGATATAGCCCTTAAGTGCTCCTACTTCAGGGCGCTATTTTTCCACTAGGCACTTTCCCAAAAATGTGCAGTTTGGGAGAAATCTAAACTTGCTGTTTCTAGAAAATTGCACCCCATGGAAAAGTATATGTTGATTCTGAGCTCAAAATTTCACAAGGCTGCTGTAAAACTTAGGACACATATGTAACAGTCTGTTGCGCCAAAGGACAAGTATGCCACTTTACTAGTTCAGAATGGTCCAATCCGGTGGCCCATGCTCCATCAAGCGTTCATACTGTAAATTAACTTCAACTTTGCAAGAACTTTTATAACGTTCCACTTGGTGGTAAAGAAGTTGTTTGCTGTATTTAAAATTTGAGGTTGGTATACTGTGCATTAACAAAAATTGTTGATGTTGTGATGATTTTGTGGTGGAGACATCTCCACAAACATACAACATCTGCAAATGTTAAAAGATTTGACAAATGAAGTAGCCCACGCTTGTATTCGTTTCAGGCACCAAGGGTTTCATGTCAGTGTGGGCTCTACTAAATACAGTATGCTTCAGGGGCAAAATGCTTTTAGAAGATTACATCAGACTTTTATATTAGGCCTGTTTGTTTTTCTAAAAGGGACATTTAGATTGATGCCTTGTCAATCTACAAAAAAAGAAAAGTGGACCTAATTATAAAGAAGCAGCTTAAAATTAAGCAAATGTTATGAATAGGATGTGTGCATGTACAAATGTACATGTCTTATCTTTCTGTAACTCCTGGCCTAAGAACTGTGCCAATAGTAATTGTCTCCGGAAAGAATACCACACAGTTTTCACTTCTATAAAAGAATGGAGTGTAATTTTCCCTTGCAAAACTGGGGCAAACATATAATCTAAGCATGTCGATGAAGGTTAGACATCCAGGTGAATGGTATTCATGGACCTATTATTCCTTAAAACCAGATGAAGGTAATGATTATCATCAAATCATATGAAAATAGTTCGTGATCCTTGCTGCGCGTCTTGATTGTAGCAGATGACGGTTATCAAGCACACATACGTCTTGTAAAAAATCCAAGATGACTAGGCCATATATTTTGCAAGTTTGTGCCGGTGTTATCTATCATTTATGAACACATTAGAGAGGAGATAATTCTTATAATCCCAATCCCAGGGGAGCTATTATGAGCAATATTAGTCAGACCAGAGTAGACAGGTAGGAAGGAGGCCTAATTCTGCCATCCTATCGTCAATAGCAGCTTATTGCAGTAAAGGGAATAATATTAGGGTTAGGGCTGTGAGCCTAATACCTGTACCTGTGAAATTGATTAGGTACATGTACATGTTCAGACCTAACCATTTGGAGTACATGTATCTGTACAACTAAAACAACCAGTGGCAACCTTTTTTCCAGACTACACATAAGTAGATCCCAAGTCAATGATGCCAATTGTGATAATGTTGTGGTTGAAAATTTGAAAAAAAATTTTAAAGATATTTTGAGATTCAAAAATGTTAATTCCTCATAGAAAGATGACAATTTATTACCCAGAAAGACAGTTGGCTACATGTATAACTAAAATTATAACTTACATATTGATAAAACTTCCTTAGGTATGGGTACAGATACCATATAGATAGACCTATACCTGACTACCTGTAACTAAAAGTACACAGCTCTAATTAGAGTGTAGCTCAAGTCAATTCTATGTAATATTTGTAAAAATGTAGGTTTTGTTGATTTCCTGTCATATGGTGTATTATTCAAGTACATGTAAATATACCTTAAAGTGGTGTCAAACAGTTTTCTTCAAGCATCATATCACTATATGCCATCGTAATGCATTCAGATATTCTTCATACCAATTGTCTCAAAAATAGAGTTGTAAGTACAAGATAAACAAGTTACAGATAATAATTCTATGTCTTCTTATCTGACATCGGAAGCAAAGCAAACTATGCCATACTCTGCTGACAGCTGATGTTGGTGAAGTTCTTTCCTTGGTGCTGAAATACCTGCTGGTAGTGCCAATGCCTTCAGTTCAATATTTTGTCCTTATCAAAGCATTCGTAGGTGTTACATCAATTGTTTATGCACATATAGATTAAGATATACTGTGTATCTTCATGTGTAATATACAAAATATATCTTAAACATATTTCAACGTAAAGCACTCTTCATCATTGTTAAATGTGATCTTTTGTGAGCTATACAAGTTGGTACCATGTGATACTTGCCCCAAGGGTTAGATAAATATATATCTTATGCACTGTTTCATAGAAAAAGACAGCCAATGTAACACTGATTTGTGGTTGTGCTAAAATTATCACTGCCTGTCATGTTTCTTGATCATCACAAGGTAAAAAGTTTAAGGCAATCATCCTCAATCAGCTGGTGGTGGTGCAATGCAGCTTCACTACGGCAGGAATTTTCGGCCAAACGCATCAGGTCAACCCATGTACTATTCTCCATAAAAGTTTTGGGTTCTTTTACATGAGGTTTGATGCTCGAGGATAACATAAAAATCTCCCTCATACACAGGGCCACCAACTTTACGTCCCCCTTCGAATGGACAATGGAACTTTTTTCTGTCCAGACCTGGCGTCATGCCAAATTTCTGCTCCCTCAGATTTTTGCTCTGCTGGTTAGTGCACAAGCACATGCGTGAAGTTGGGGTTAAAGCTATAGGGTAGGGTTAAAGCTATAGGGTAGGGTTTGATAAACCAACCAAAGCTAAACCCATACAGTCCTTTATTTTCACCATTACCAAGAAGCGAGAAGAAGCCAAACTTCTGTGTTAGACAAGATTTCTTATACTATTATATGTATATATGTTTTGACGTGTTGTGACCTGTACTTAGCTGGGTTGGGCAAAACTGTACAATAAAGGTCTTCATTCTTTCGTTAACCGATTAGTGTCGGTATTGGCCTCCACTGCGCAACCTCTTGTCCTGAAATCTGACTTCTGTTTGAAAATAACCACACCCAATGAGTGTGACTCACTTCTCTAGCTCCCCTCAGGTATATGGCTGATTAATAATCAAAACACCCAACAAGTGTTGGGCTAAACATTTGTCAGGGGCAATAATTTGAATTGACATTGGGCACAAATTCAAGCTGCTGGCTCCACTGAATTTGAGAGGCTGAATGTGCAGACCATGACACCACACAGACACGACTCACAGAGACCGTTGCAAAATTGATAAGAACAGTGTGCCATCAAATAATTTAGGCAGTCAATGTAGATGAATAGCCATTATTTGTAGCGTGATGTTTCAGTAGTTTATACTTAGGTCAGATTTAAACTGACAACCATGACAGAACCCAAAGCACCTACCCGCAGTTTACAGCCAACAGATAGAATTACAGGGAAAATATTACTACCACATTCTGCAGACAAAAGAAAACAATTCCCAGTGGTATAAACAACCATATTGTCTAGATGTGGGATGAATGTGTTGAGCTAAACCCAGCCACTATTACCGAAAATAATTTCATCAGGTTGGTAGAATATAGGATATAGGAAGCCTAAGCCAAGTAAGTACCTGCTGGTTGTAAAAAAGAATTCTACAAGTATATCCAGGTACTATTAGTTTTATAATCATTAATGATATTTTTAAAATCTGGACTTTACATAGATCTACACTGTGATAAAGGTCCAGTGTAAAAGACACATATTTCCATAACAAAAGCATATTCTCATGGGGGTGACAGGTTGATACTCTGCCTGTCATACATTTGACAGACTGTTAATGGTGCTTTCCACTGTTTCACAAGTAGAAGGACAAAAAGCTTAGTGTCTCAATAGTGCTTAACCCATGGCATTCACCTGAAAAGTACACTCTACAAGGTCTCAGGTGGTGAAAGGCACACAAAGGCTCACGACTTTGCACTGAACTGATTTTTGTTTTGATTTTGAATCATGTTCATATCTTATAAACTGTCATTTTGTAGAGTTATCAATTGGAAATTAAATGGGAAAATGTTGATGATGTCCATGTACATGCTTTCTTCTGTTTAGTGCCGAGTCTATGTAGAATTATTGCTCCATTCTTACTTGAGAGCACTTCAATACTTACATTGTAAATTGGACAAATAATGAATTTTTGATGTATTAATTTGTTGAATGATAAAGTTGACTATTTAACTATTATGAAAGGGTAGTCTACTCAGTCTCCTGAATGGTTCGTGACCCACACAACAGAGCAGCACAACACATCGTATATTTTCCAGCCATAAAAAGAGTTGCTATGAGATGGGTCATTTTGCTTAAACATACTCATATATATTCCTGCACATCCACCCATGGAGACCTTGATTGCCATTGGTGACAAAATGGCCCAAAATTGGATAAATCATTCAACTTCTATACTAGTACGTCAATGAAGATTGGTCACCCAGTAAGAATACAAATGCAAATTCAATACAAAAAGTTACTCAAGTAAGTGGACAGACATTTCAGGTAGCATCCACTAGTTTTCATTTGTGTCTGAGAATTCAAGATCTAACCACATCAGTTTTGTTTGTGAATAAAAGTGGCACATGTGACAGTAACATACCTGAGAGTACAATGTTAAGCATCCTTCTATACATGTACGTCAATGAAGATTGGTCGTATGCAGATGCAAAAGTTAGTCAAGGAAGTGGATAGATTTTGTGAACAGTCAGACATATTTCAGATAGCATCCACTAGTTTTTATCTGTTTCTGAGAATTCAAGATCTAACCACATCAGTTTTGTTTGTGAATAAAACGTGGCACATGTGACAGTACTAACATACCTGAAAGTACAATGTTAAGCATCCGTGTCGCACGGCCAGCTACCACCAGCAGCCTCTGCAGTTTGAGCAGTCACAGCCTCACCAGACAAGCCGCCTGACAGGCAATTAAATATGCATAAAGCACGTCATCCCACCCACTCTGGGTTCTCTTAAAAGGGGCTCTCCTAAATGTCATGGTTGCACTATGACAGACAACTTAACGATGATGGAGGCAGGATCCTTGACCAGGGGTGAACTGCTAGATCAAAGGATAACATCCAGGCTGCGATGTTGTGTACCGAAATGAGCCAGTTGTGACTGGTATTTAGATGGGGATCATTCGTTGAATGAAGAAAAGATGACATAGCACTTTGGTTACAGGAGGAGTGGTGTTGTTTTGGAGCAACGGTTAGTAGCTAAGTAAGTTTGGCCCTGAACCCAGAGGTTCTTGGTTTGAATCTGCTGACATGCCGCCGATGTTGTACCCTTGGAAAAGGAAATTAACACGACTTTCCTTACTGCAACCAGTTGTATAATGGGTGGCTAACTTCATTCTGGGAGGTTAAAAGCCATTGGACACAGTGTATAACAACCAACCGTCCATATTATAGCCTCAAAAAAGACTATGAGACAACTTTTTTGTAAGACAAATCCTTATAATTTGAAAGACAATAACAAATAGCAAAAATCAGGTGACGGTGCTTTTTATGATAAATCAGTAGTAATTTTTGCTCTCTTTTCAGATTGGATTGGGGCGGACGTTACAAGCCATTGTTGTCCTGAGGGGGCTGCTGATAGACCGAGTAGTGGTGAAAGGGTTTCAGGAAAATGTTACTCAGGAGGACGGCAAGGTGTGTACAAGTTTATACAATAATGGAAAACTTTTCGCATAATAGGCATAAGGATATCTTAAGTAATCTTAAGTGCTTAAAAGCACTTAAGATTACTCCCTTCCTCTGTCTGTCCCACTGACTCTGTCCTTCGAAAATTCCCTCTGTCTCTGACTTTTTAACTCTAATTTACTCAGGAAGACAACAAGGATTTGAAGTATGGAAACCTGCTGTGCCTATCCATGGTCTGCTGAAGCATTAGAAAGTGTTTTTCAAAATTACTCAGGAGAATAACAGAGCGAAAGTTTTCGCATGTTTTGTACTTGCAGCAGTAAAGATTTAGCAATGCCATAATGATTATAGTTTTGTATTGCATGATATGTCTCATGCCTCTATTACATGTAGGTCATTGTCATTCTTTTCCCTGATACATACTAATTGTATTGCTAGCATGAATTTGCAAACCTCTGTTCTGTTTAATCTGACTAATGCTGTATATTCTTTTGTTTCACAGCTGGATATTTGGTCAAAGAGCCAGTTCAGAGTGTTTGAAAAGGTAAGGATGAACAGAAGGTAATAGAATTAAGCAGATGAGAGCTTTTATGCAGGATATTTTGGGTGTCATTTGAAATAGGCCATATGAATAAACAACAAATTCAGTAGGACACCATAAGTGTCCATTTGCATGCACATAGTACTTTCATCATCATTCTTTTTCCTTACTGAATAGGAATTGAGTGGACAGCATAATTAAAAGGTTTTTCTATTCAGAAAAAAGTGTAGCCTGGAGAAGTATTTTTTGTCTCAAAACTGTAGAAAACATACCTTTACTGTACACAATCTTACAGGGGGCACTCCATAGATATCCATCTTGTACTAACACTGCTAAGGATCTGTAAATTGCTTTTATGCGAAATAAAGTAAGATTGATTTGCCCACAGCCTATGGTAGCCTTAAATGTTAAAGGCACCCACCCCTCCTGTCTGATTCCTAGTGTGAAAGAAAATCCTTTGGTTGATGGAGATCCTGTTAATGGGTCCCAGACAAGGTTGACTACGTAAGTGTTAAGATGTTTCTAGGACTACTGTAAGCTATGAAGTCAGCAATGAAGCCCTCCAAACCTTCAGTTTAAGCTTGTTGTCATGCTCTAACAGTTGGCCTTATATAAGCTTTATTAGTTTGATACTGTTTAGCCAGTGCAAGCAGGTAAAGTGATATTTGCCAGCAGATACAAAACAGCTCAGACATGTCTTAAAACTTATTTGCATGACGTATACACATCTGAAAAACACTTAATGTGTACATAACGTTTTTTTTTTCTGTCAACTGTGAAAAAAATCATCTTATTTTTTTTTACAAGTATGTATCATTTAATTTAGGTGCCAAACTCCAAATATTTTGAACTTAAAAATCGTCATTCAGATGGACATGTGCAACTCATTATCAACATGTTTGCATCATTTTTCAAGTTTCCGGCATTGATAACAGGAAAGAAAGTTGGGCAAAGTCTCCTAATTTTTGGTAGCCTATTGAAAATTCCCCTGTTGGACAAGTGGCAGGCAACTCGTGCGATGGGAAGTTCCATCACAATAATGTTCTCACAGCACAACAATGCTGCATTCATATGTTGTGAATATCACTGTGCAGTGTGATATCATAAAGTAGATTCAACTCATGATGTAGAAAAATTACCAACAGCACTGTTTAAATGTTTTCATGGGTCCTATTCTATAGTATATATCTCTTACCAACCTCACCCTGCTGAAAGGTACCCAAAGTGTAAACAAAAACACACTTTTGTGTCACCTGTAGTTTTACAAGGGTTAATGGCACCAGGTGGTATTCTAAGAGGCTTTCACCAGCATGTATTACGCAAACCAGACGTATGACTGGTCTCGGATCAGGACAACTTATCCTACAGGCTTTTTCCTGTGCTGTGTAACGTGCCTATAGCATCCATTGCATAACAACGTCTGTTGACATTTTCTCTGTTGAAAAGACACAGCATGAAACAACCATTACCTTGTACCATTGACCTTTTAAGTAAAAGATGATATTTGCGAAATACTGTAAATGCCCTTAAGGGGATCTAATTTCATAGTAGGAAGAAAATGGAGTCTGTTACGGTTTTAAGTTTCCTTTTCATCTTCTTTTACAAGGCTGACCTGGTATGATTTGAAAGACAAGAACAAAATGGAGTATTTGTGGCAGCTGTTTTAAGTTTCCTTTTCACCTTTTTTACAAGGCTGTCCTGATAAAATTTGAAAGACAGTAACAAAATGGAGTGTCTACTGCGGTATTAAGTTTCTGGTTGAAACAAGGTGGAAGCAGCAGAAGACGGAAGAAGTAATTCACAGCAGTTTTAAGTTTGCAGCCAAGAGGTCAGCAAAACCCCTCATACTTAAGGCACTACAAAATTTCAATATTTACAGGGAAATTTTAAGTGCGGCGTGAAAACTAGCCGACTGCTGCTACCCCGTGTCAGGGATCCCAGCAGCAGTATAATCAAATACTGGGAACTACTAATGATAATACTACAGTGCTTTCTTCTTTGATCATTGATACTTCACTGATCATGCACGGAACCTTCAACTTGCTGCTGTGCCTCATAGTAATACAGGGGTGCCTACTATGTAAGCATTTGCACAAAATCTTATGTGATATGCACGAATCACTATATGACACGCACAAATTTGTAGTAGCCCATTGTCACCTAATTTAAATAGATTAATTGATTAGCTTTAGGCAGTATGGGGAGCAGGATATACTAGTAGCATGAGATCATAGATTTTCATCTATTAGGTACATTGAGCATTTGTCAATCGATGATTTAAGCATACCCCAGCTGAGACGCTTTACATGGATAAGGCAGCTCATGAGACTGTAAGTAACAAGTATTTTGACTAAAGCTTTGCTTTAAAGGAATGTACTTAGCCCCATAATGCCTTAAGATGAGAAAAGTTCAGGGATTATATATGAGAGATTTATCCTTTTAGAATTAATATACCATGTTATAGATCCATGTTACATGTATAAAGCGCATCTGATGAAATTGTGTTTCACAGTGATAAAGCCTTGCCAAAGTACTTTTCAAAATTTCTCTTCTGAAAATTTAACCTTTCCACTGCTTAACCCTGTAATAAAACCGGATTTCTTGTCAGAACAAGCTACCTCAGCAAGGACAAGGTTAATACAGTGTACACTGCAGATGCCAGTGTTCTTGCCAGGCCTTTCCAGCATAGTGGACCCCTATGCTGTGATTTGGATTCCCTATGCTGTGATTTGGGCCCCTATGCTGTGATTTGGACCTCTACATTGTGATTTGGACCCCAACATTGTGTTGCAACCAGCTTTATTTCACTAAAGTTAATCCCTCAAAATGCAGGATATAGTGTTTCTGTAATGATGATGATGATGATGATGATGATGATGATGATGATGATGATGATGAATTCAAAAAGTTTAAGGAAAGGATTCCACCAGGCCCCTTACAATACTCACTATATACTTTTCTTAAAATGCAGGAAATAGTGTTTTTGAGGGTTATAAATTCAACCGTAATGATGATTTAATGTTGATAATTCCACCAGACCCCCTATAATACTCACACCTGCACCACTTGCCATGTGTGTTCGATGCACCAACATGCCCCCTACGTATACACTCTGAAAAAATCCTGCTGAGAACACCAAATGCAACATTGTACATCATAATTGCATGTCTAAGGTGACGCATAGTGCGCAACTGTTCTAGTGACATTTATGTACAAGGTAACGATGCTTGACTGATAATCGCTGTAGCTTTGACACCCCCTGTGGCACTTGAGATAGTCACACCCTGCACTTGTATGTTAATCACTCTCCCCACCTGTCTGTAATGTACATGGAGATAATTACCAAAATAAATCGCTGAATTAAGCACATCACATGGGAATTAGATCATTAACTGTTAATACTGCCTTTCTCTTAGACGTTTGGATGCATTACTAGTAGGCAATATTAGATGTTGGTGTGATATTGTATATCCTGTTCATGAATACAAACAAGCAACTAAAATATCTATAGTATTAGGTGATTACTGAATATATGCATTTAATAATGTACTTATCATCAGATTAGATCAGACAATATAGATTATCATGTTTGCTATTTTTTGTGTTTTTGTTGACATGTTTTATTTGATATATACATGCACATCATGTATTGTATTTCATCAAAAGATAGATGAAAAACATACTTGTTATTATCCATTCAAGACTAAATGTCTTAACTGGCTGATGATGTCAATGATACAGACATATGATATATATAACACATTGTCAAGGGAAAACTTAAATAGAATTAAGAATCATGCTCGCAACTACATGTAACAATCACGAAATCTAGTTTTATAATTAATACAAGTGTAAACAATATCAAAAGTATCCATTTTTTTACATTATTTTGAAAATGTACTGGTTGCTTACAGTAGTAAAGGGCATATAGTTAAGTGTCACTGTGTTGCTGTAGATCTACAATTCTTAATGTGTGTGTGTTTCAGATCTCTGATCATGCTACAGCTGCCACCTTACACTACCAGCACCCCATCCATCCAGACTTGGCACTACAGACGTTTCTGGTAAGTTGGGAATGCTGTTTTTATACTCAGTCTGTAGATTCCCAATTCATGATCTACAAATGTGTATCAGAAATGTCATTACTGTTTAAAACTTTATAACCATACACTATAATAAAGCCCTTATCAACAAGCTTTTGATCAGTCCTCTGATCATTTTCAAGTTGTAATGACCCAAAGCCTTTGTCACACATCCAGAGCGGAATATGGTAATAAAGTTTGAAATTGTATCATAATGTTGATTACCGTCACAGATGAACTTACATTCAAGTATCAGTACTGTTGTAGTCTAGTGTACATTGTTGGAAAAGATACAAGTTGGTTTTAAAGCTAGGAGGAAAATAAAATACCCATAGCTGTGCATTTTGCCCAAAATCTCAGGTTTGTAATAACCAAAAGTGTGCACCGCCAGCCAAAGTGGCACTTGCTACACACCAATCATGCTCCACTTGATATTCTGTGTACTCTATTATAATGTTTCCGCAAAAATTTACGATCATCATACAGCCACTTTGCGTGGGTCTGTATAATTGCATGATGAACAGAAAATATCTGAAT